>NW_015622508.1:3380943-3543884 GCF_000836275.1 Exophiala mesophila
TGAGGATGAGACTCTGGAAAAGTCATCATGGGCCGTGCAACTGAGTGAGGATGAGACTCCGGGAGACCCATCAGCGGCGGTGGAACTGAGTGAGGATGAGACTCTGAGAAAGTCATCATGGGCCGTGGAACTGAGTGAGGATGAGACTCCGGGAGACCCATCAGCTGCGGTGGAACTGAGTTAAAGTGAGACTCTGAGAAAGTCATCATGGGCCGAGAAGCTGCGTGAAGGTGAGCCTCTGGGAAAGCCATCTGGGGTGATGGAACTGAGTGAAATGGAGCCTCTGGGTGAGCCATTAGGGGCGGTGTAATTCCATTGAAGTTTGGAGAGACTCCATTGACGCCTGGGGAATATCCGTTGAGTTCTGGGGAGACTCCATTAACACCTAGGGTGACTCCATTGACGCCTGGGGAATATCCGTTGAGGTCTGGAGAGACTCCATTGACACCTGGGGAGACTCCATTGACACCTAGGGAGACTCCATTGACGCTTGAGGAATATCCGTTGAGGTCTGGGTGGACTCCATTGAAGCCTGGGGAGACTCCATTGGGGCCTGTGGAATATCCGTTGAGGTCTGTGGAATATCCATTGGGGCCTGTGGAATATCCATTGAGGTCTGGGAAGATTGCATTGAGGTCTGGGAGGATTGCATTGAGGTCTGGGTGGACTCCATGGAGGTTTGGGTGGACTCCATTGAGGGGTGTAGAATATCCGTTGAGGCCTTGGTTGGCAGCGGGAAAACTTGGTACTTGTAATGGATGATATATAGGAGAGGCGTGGAGAGTCCGGTCTGAGTTGGGTCGCTGGAGAGGGTTATGACGTCTTTGAGACGGTTTCTGTAGAGACCTTCGAGTGGCTCTCGCCTGACACACAATTTGCTTGCTGAAACATCTCGAACAGGGCATCTGTAGGTGGATCAGTGAACCATTCTAACTATGCAAGAAGACATGCATGTGGACAATGCTAGGTCATCTAACGCCATAGGTGCCTCTTCAAGAAAACGTCTCAGGGGGAAAGTGACTTACCTTCTTATCGCATTTTGCCTTTGCCTTTGCACAATGTACGCAAGCGATGGGCATACGTTCAGTTGGAGAATCCATACTGGTTGGTTGGGGGTTGAAGTGGAGGAGCAGGGTCTGATAAATAGATAGACCCACAGGAAGTCTAGGCACTTTAGCGAGTATCCAAAAGGCAAGGATGAGAAGTGATAGTGGTCGAGGCCCCGGAGGCCCGTAGGGCTATCTGGAACAAATGGACGGGCGGGTGACTGGCAGGTGTTAACGTACCTATTATGCCACAGGACGATGTTGGATGTGGCCAATATGTAAGCGGGTTTGGGGGTGTCTGTCGAAATAGAAGCGCACGACCGCCGGACTTTGTCAGAGTAGATGGAAAGAATGAATATCTGACATGGGAGAATGAGGGAGACAAGGGCTTAGTTATAGACTAGACATTAGAAATGATGGAGACATGATCAATTTAGAGGAGGAGGAGGATGATCGAGATGCCGTCTTGATCCATGGGTGGAGGCGACAGGATGGTGGATCGTGGATGATGCACGAGTGGTGATGTGAGTTTATCAAGCACAAAGCACTCGAACACCCAAGAAACAAAGCACTAAAGCACTCAAGTGATTCGATAATACTAGTAGTACTCAAGGTGGACTCTGGACTGAAGGAACGAGAGAACGAGAAATCTCGACAAGCAGGTGCAGCATATGCCGTGACGAACTATGGGGCGAGAAAGGCTAGGAATTAGGTTGCAAGGTTAAAGTAAGGGCAGTATTCTGGCTTGAGTGTCCACTGTCAACAAAAGGACGCCTTTTGGAGTTTGTTGTTCGGCTGGTCTATACATACCCGACTTTATTTTGTGGTTCGGGAAAAGGTGCCATCAATACAGGCATGTGTATCACAGTGACAAAAAAAAGATGGTTCCTGTCTTTGTTGGCAGTGCGATACTCAATGGAGCAACACAAACCTGCAGCATCCGCATTGGGACAGCATTCGTGCGAGCTGATAAGTGGGTTTATGTAGGTGAGGCGATGGGGGAGCATGTACGCAGTTGAAGAATGATGATCAAGTCAGAAGGACCCAAGTGGGGGGAGGGGAACAGATGCAAAGGGTCAAAAAAATACTTCATGACCATGTACATCGGTGAGAATTGTGGTGATGGGCAAGGTTTGGGTGATGACGGTTATGATGCACGTCTGAGCCGGGATAATGAGTCGAGGGAAGATGTAACTGGCCCCTCGGTCACTATTAGCGCACACCCGCACGGGGGCCGAAGAGCCTGACGGGTCCTTGAGGTCCCTTGCACACGAGGGACGCGGGGGGAAACATTTGATTGTCTTGCCGCCCACCAATCAACAAGATCTTATTGAAACAATCATTCCCCAGGACGAAACAATGCCTATGACAGCCTGACGGCCAACAGCCACGTACCGTAAGTATCTAGTACTCTCTTGGTCAGCCTTTGGCTGTTGACCTTCATGACCCTGTGAGACTTGATGAGAAAATTACAATCCCCTCTTGGTATCATCTTGTCCGCATTGGTATGCATGCACAGCAGTGGCAGGGTTCATTGTGGGGCTGTTACAGTCGCACACTCTGCTTTACGTTGTTTCGTGATGACATTCTCGTGGTATGGGGTCGATGGCTGTCTAAACTTTGCTATCCATGGTCTGTTTGTTCTAAGTTCGGTTTACCTTTTGACAAGACACCACAGAGGCTTGTTGCTGCTTGTGCGGGTTTTTTCCTTTAAGGTGACCTGCAGACGCAGACAAGTCCCCGACTCGTATTTCTCGGCCGGTCGAGGTGACTAATAAACTCTCAAACCAGATAATGATAAAGTCAAATACGGAGTACGCAGCCTCAGATCGGCACTGTTTTATTTTAGGTTGTGGGTTCCCAAAACTAGCTCCGTATACAACCTAAAATTTGCCCAGAGATAAGATAAGATGCATATAGAGTTCTACTACTCCGTACTAACCTACCCTACGGAATACTTGGTAGTACGGAGATGCTGCCGCCCTACGAGGAACTCCTAAACTTGAAAGTAGGTGGAGCAGGTGGAGGGACCGAGGGGCTCCTTGGGCGAATTCGAGGCCCGAGGGCCCTCAAACCTTGGCCCAAAGAGACAGGCATGTGTCGAAGGACTTGTGTGGCCACCCACCTCATCACCTCAGGCACGAGACAAAAGCCATCTGGCTGAGTACTGCTAAAGACCTCGTTGCAGCAGCCGCAGATCCCCCATCATGTACTATCCAACCTCGTAATGCCATATGGTCCTACCTACAGAGTACATACGACTTACGTTCTGACCACCAACCTGGCCCTCAAGTACCAAGTACCAAGTAACCTACGGAGTAGTAGCCTCCTGCCCAAGCGCAAATAGAGGAAGGTGCGCCTATGGCTTCACAGTGCCAAAGGTGTAAGTAGTCAAACCATAATCCTCTTCCCGAAAGGCTTCTGCACAGCTCTCGGATAATTCTCGACGTATACGAAATGTTGACAGCGGTTGCGACCAGGACACGCACTAGTCGCGGGGCGGGGAACCTTACAGCGCGACCAACTTATATGCCAGGTTTAGTTAGTACCTTGGTTATCTAGGTGTACTTTCATTCAGTGAACCACCTGGCACATTGCATTACAATTCTCCCGCGATCGAACCCTAACAGCTTTGAAGGAATTTGCCGGTCTGATGCCATGTCCCCGCCTTGACACCATCCACAGTACAGACTTCAGGCAGCAGGCGACTTCCCATCAAGTGTCAAAAAGTGGGTAAAAATCCATGGATGAAGTCCAACATTTTGACTTTGGTCATTTCTACAAACAGGTCATCAGTAGGAATCTTGAACCTTACAAGTAAACTTTTTTGTTGCTATGTACTCGTGCATGAACCGCTCTTGAAAAGCACCTGACCAAGCTCTGAAGTGTTTAGGTTTTCAAACCGCGGCAAAGCCCGGTGGTAGATTTAGGCTTTGAGGATCTTTGTCGATCTGTTTACAAAGTTAGACATGGCAATCTTGGCAGCCTTGTAAGTCGCATTACGATGGTCAGTAGTGGGACTGAAACCTACTTTATATGCAGATAGCATAGTGGCATAAGTGGTCAGGCAGACGCTAGTCATGACAATTTGCCTTGAACGGGAGTCGCCATGCAAGATGCACTTGACCAAAAGAAGCCAATGTTGATCGGGCGCTTTGTTCCATGAAGTGACTTTTCTGTGGATTGGAAAAGCCAAAAAGCCCACATGGCACGATTCCATTCCGGAGTACGGAGTAGATTATTTTCTCAGTGGATAAATCCCGCTAACCGCTCTGAGCCCAAAGAGTCCATCGCAGAACGGTTAGAGTTACTTAGGGTTTTCGTTTTCAGCAAGATTCATCGAATTTGTTTATTGGCTCGCTTAAAGCGACCAGTCCACTTCCGCTAATTAGGCAAGGGCGGAAAGCGCAGGCTGAGGACCTCACCGGAGAGGCTGAGACAAATTACATTACATCGATATACGAAGTATTGTAGGAGTACACGTATGATCGACGATGCGATCTTTATAGCGCCAACGCTCAGCCTTGATACGCACCGACACATCACACAAAGGCGAGTCAAAAGCCTGCATGTTGGCCTCTGTTTGCAATTCGCGAGTAATGAATGCATGTTGCTCTAGACTCGAGAGGTCACGCATATCCATTCTATATTGAGATGTCTCCATCGCTCCTGCCTGATCCCCACGCAACCATAGGCTAATCCAGGAAAGCCCAAGCGAAGCCCGAAGCCCGGGGCGCCCAAGCCTCCCTAGCCTCCCAAGCCTCCCAAGCCTCCCAAGCCTCACCGAACTTGCTTCTCCCGCTTGTGTCTTGCTCCCGTCCTCATCTGTTCTCACGTGCAATACCTCCTTTCGAACTACTTAGGCACACAGCATGAACTCCCACCACTGTCCTTTTCAAGCCTACTACTCCAATGTATTTGCCCTATGCCTTTGAAACACAACAGTGTTCAAAGTAAATTTCCCCACATGTGACCACACCAAGCTGAATCTGCATCCCTACTGTACCTCAGGTCAAGAGCCTGACGAATGTTCTTCATCCAACCTTCTTCTGCTCTCCATTCCTATCCCAATAGTGGCCTCGACCGAGTCCAACCCACACGACTGGGAAAATTTGTCGAGAATTGGCAAACACAGACGAAACCAGATTAGTTTTCGACCCCTTCAAGAGGTTCAATGATTCCACCAACCGAATCAGATCACCGCATCACTGCATCATCCAGGCTCAATCCAATCCTAGAGCTTTCCTCGTACTTCGCAACACGGGAAAACTAAACCAAGACAAAGATTCTTTGACGAATTACACCACTTGCAGAAGGATGCAACTTAGGCACAGTCAGTCTTTCATGTGCCAAGGTTGTTGTCTTTCCCTCTCGGTGCAACTTTCAAGTCTGCCAAATTCGGTTGAAAAGCCAGCCTTGCATTTTTGGTGCCTGCTTCAAAGCTCAAGTCTCCTGGTTACACCCGATGGACGTCCCTGTCCTCACGTGCGCTACTGATTTTGTGTCACCGACCCGGGTGCCACTGTGTCCACCTTATCCTCCTTGGGACAGGCTGAGCATTGCTCTTCGATTGTGAATGTCTCAGATTGAGTCATCAATTACGAACAGTCCTGACCGAAACAGACATCCAGACATCCCTATCTCGAGGATCCAAATTCTTGTCAAAGGTCTCATCAGTGCGCTCGGGCAACCCGAGACCTCAGAGTCCGAATGAACCAGAGGCTTTGCCTTCGACTCCTGCGGTGAGAGGTGTGCAGCTCAGACATTGGGAAAAACTTTGTACAAGTGTTGCACCGATTTCCTTGTGACCATGATCTTGGACAGCCTGCTTGCGCCATTTCTTCAGCTTTACCCGGTTTTGTGGTTGCTCTTGAAGTAGCGTGACCTTGGCTGTGATATACCAAGTCCATGGCCGAGAACAGATCGACATTGCAACCAACTCACCTCTGATGAGTCTTGTCAGCCTGACCCATCCGTGCTCTGTCTCAAAGTTGTGAAGGACAACTACAACAAATCGCCCCTGGGCCACCCTACCCTCAGGGATCTTGATCATGTATGTACCTACGCGTGTGCAACCGGCTATCTCGTAGATTGTTGATATATTGGCTAACATTACATCTGGTAATGGTTTGGACGAGGATCGATGTTGGAACAAATGGTTGAAATTCCACGCCATAGTCCCCACTTGACTCACACCCATTCTCGTTTCAGCACTGCGGGTGTGCCAAAGCAGGAAAGCAATGGTCAACGGTCCAAAACTTGGAAGTGAATCATTTTCTCGGTCCTCGCAATCCAGCTATGTGTGCGTCCCTACATGTCCAAATTTAAGGAAACGGAACGCTGTTCCTAAATCTTGATCAGTTGATGTTGGGAACATCAAGTATCTCATGCATGTTTGACACCGCTATCGTGACTAGGTAAAACCTATGGTATTTGTTTTGCTTTTTGACTGTGTTCTGAAATATGGCCAATACACAAGAGGTCTCAATGTCTCGATGCGATGGCATGTCGTGGAGCTCAAGGAGAACATATGCTAGTCTGGAGAGGCGGTGAAATGTAATGATAATCTTATAAAGCAATGACAGTATCACAATCAATTAGTGACTATAGGAATGGCCACGGCAATGTTTCGGACATAGAGGCCGGCGTTGTGGCTCTAATTGTCGTTTGCAAGAAGTCGTTCGACCGCTTTGACCTTGTCCTCGGCTGATTGAATCTTATCTGTCCTGCTTCCGATCCTGATATCGGACTGAATACGAACAACACCTTGGTCGTGAAGTAGCTGGTGAGCCTGTCCAATTACCCGAGTGACTTCATCCCAAGATCCTTCTATCCAAGGAGTCAGCATCTAAACAGCCTCACAAGTGGGCAATTGAGCAGGTTCGAGTCCAGGAGATGAGGACATCTGAATGGACTTATGGGTGCGCTCACCAACAGTTGTCCCTGCCGAATGCATCGTATACTTCAACCCACTTTTCTTCATTAATCTCTGCACCTCTGCAATCTGCGCTGAAACGCTCGCCGTTGGTGTCCCCAGAGGTATTAGACAAAAGTCCGCGGTTGCCTTTGGTGGGGTCTTCAGAGATACGCCAGCCATGGTTTGACGGCGCGGCTGTTATGTCTGGCTGTGATGACGGCTATCTGTTCGCTGCAATAGACTTGCGATTGTCTGTTATTAAAGGATTCTTGTGAGGTAGATGATATGGCCTCCACGCTCGTCTTCACATCGGTAATGTCACAGTGAATTGATGTATGAAGTTCATGGATGAGCCTCGAGAGCTGCCTTGCCCCTAATGAGCCTTGGCGTATCCTTCCCTATTGGTCAAGGACACCCATTTTTTTTCAGGTGTAGATATTTTTTAACCCGTGATTTTTGTCCCAAAATAATCACAGATCGACTGGTGTAGTGGTTATCACGTGTCGTTCACATTACAATGTGTGCAAATATCCGACAAGGCCCTGAGTTCGATCCTCAGGTCGATCACGTGTGACAACATTTTTGCCACAACAGACCCAATATCAAATGCATGTTTACAGGTCTGAAATGCAATTCTTTTTACCCTTCTGTTGTGGACAATTATAGTAGAGACAGACATGATGGACAGAGCCTTGACGGTCTCATGGATTCAGGTATCACGGTACGATCAGGACGTCTAGACCGGATCCGTGTTAACAGGCTACCATTACAACATTGAAGAAGATGCACCTGCACGTGAGGTATGTCTTTTTGCACAAAGTGCTGTGGAAGCCAGAAAGACTGCCGACATCCCTGTGGACCACACTTAAGCCACAAGCTGAAGTAATTGAGTGACGGTGTGGTTTTCGATGTTGTCCACCATATCCAAGACCTCCTTGGCCCTGGCCTCACCTACGACAGGATTAACCAAGCTGAAGAACTTGTCATTGACTTGATCTCTTGTAAACGGATGCTGTGATTCGCCGAGTGGGAATGGAATCAGGACTTCATCTGAGGTCCCGTCCTCGTACTCAATCTTCAGTTTGGAGCCGAATTGTTTCAGAGACGTGTCTGGCACGACACTGATCTTGTCTGAAAGTTGACGAATACCCGAGTCGTGGAGTCGATCCTGCTCATAACATCGAACTCCGTTGTCGGATCCATAGAGGTAGCTGTTGGCGGTAGTGAAATAGGCAGAGAACTGCGCATCGACCATGTTCTCGGGGTGAATCTTGTTCGGGGTAGGGGCACCTACCACGCTGACATTGTTCGGACTCAAGGACAGGACGATGGCGCGGACCTGGTCAATGGCCACTTTCTTCTTGTCGTGGCCCAGTTTGGCGGCATGTTCAATGAAGCCATGAGTCATTCGACATGCCGGGAAAGGTTTTAGCGAAGTGAGAAGGAACTCCCATCGATGGCCTAGATCACTGGTCAAGTAGTCCAGGTCTTTGTTCTCTTTGGGGCTGTAGCCGTGCAAGAAACCAAATGTGCCCTCAATGATGCTGGCCGCACCGATGACACCGGCCTCGGCCAGTGCTACACAGAGAAAGGCATCGTGAACTGCAAAGCCCGGATGCAGTCGCTTGTTCCAGCTACCGTTTTCGAGGTATTGCATGGAGCCCGCAGCCTTGGATCCGGCGAGGCCAAATGCATTCTCAATCACGTCGGCGGAAAGATTCTTCAAGACTGAAATGGTGGCGACAGCACCAAAGATGCCGGCCGTCGCAGTATTGTGGAAGCCTCGGGCATAGGCTTCATTGCCCAACTCCCTGCCCAAGCGACATGTCACCTCGTAGCCTACAGCAACGGCCAAGAGAAAATGATCAATGTCGACCGATGCACCCAAGATTTCAGCTTGAGTCAGACCGGCGGCTATCGAGGTGACACCGGCATGAAGCGTACCAGGAGCATAAGTGTCGTCAAAATCGAGGGAATGGCCCAGGGCTGCGTTTAGCAAGCCGGCAAACTGTGGCGTAAAGGTTTTCCCTTTGCCCAGGACAGTGCAAGCACCCTTTTGTCCACCCAAGGCTTGGACAGCATTGCATATTGAGACTGTGGAATCAGAGCTATGGCTCGCGGCGAGGGTGACGCCAATATAGTCGATGATGTACTCCTTGAGACTTGCTCGGATCTGGTCGGTCAACAAGTTCGTATCGGCATTAGCTGTGAAGTTGGAAAAGATTCTGGTGACTGGGGGAATCGAGGAATGTCCATTGGTGGTGGGGTTGGCGTCACCATTGATTGCTGCCATGTTTGTCGGTTGGTATTGAAACTCGCAGATTTCTGTCAACTTTCTCAACTTTCACAATGGTCTTAGAAGGGTCAAGAAGGACAATCTTTAACGACCCAATTCTTGAGAAGGACGATGTCGGGATAAAGGAAGCCAAGTCGAGATCGAGACCAACCTCCGCACTCCACGGGGGATGGTCGAGTGTATTATTATTGACTACCTAGGTAAGTATTTACAGTCGATGGTCTTCTCCGACCTCGGGGATGCGGTATGTGATCGATCCACCCAAACTTCGAGATTCCCTCTTCAGATCTCCGAGACAAGAATGTGTCGTGTCACTTTCGAGTTCCAATCAAAATCCAGAATGTCGACCTTCTCCCCAAAAGTCCCCCTCTCGAAAAACGACATCGGAGTTCAACACAATGCCATTTGATTCGATAGCCGAGGTTGAGGTTGTCTAGCCGGTGCCTTTATTACTTGTAATTTGATCTTCATTTGGTCCAACAGCATTATTGATAAATTGGCCCTGAGGATACATCCCAGTCACATGTCAACCTTTAAAATATTGATGCTGCGTTGCGTCGAGGCTTCATCTCGACCATCAATGGAGGTTTATGCCAGAGAAAGTAGACCTTGAGCCTCTGGAACCATCCATCCCAATCTTGCTCACCTTGTTGATCTGCTGACGGTTTGGTCATCTCAAACCTCCAAAGAAGTGTAGCCAGAATCAGACGCATCTCCGCTTTGGCCAGATTGTTACCTATACAGTTTCGTGGTCCCGCCGCAAATGGCTGGAAAATTCCTGGTGCAGCAAAGAAGCATTAATCCCTGATCTGCAGCAACACATCAAAACACAGACTTACCACTGGCATTGTCACTTGCAAATTCCTCTGGTCGATTGGCTAGCCACCTCTCCGGCACAAATTCCTTGGGGCGTGCAAAATGTAGGGACGATCGGTAGGCTATGTGATGCGCCGCAAACACTCGCGTTCCCCCAGGCAACAAGTATCCTCCCACAACCAGTCCTGCTGTTGGGATCGTCCTCGCCGAAATGACTGGTGAGGGAATAAAGATACGAAGACCCTCTTCCAAGACGGCGGAAAAGTATGGCAGTTTTGCGGTGGATGCCACCGTAATCTGCTCTTCATCTTCAAATCCGTCGATCTCTTCTTGAACCTTTTTGAGCACGGTGGGATTCATCAACAGAAAATAGACGAGTCCTGTAAGAAGCGTTGCCGTCGTCTCCGAGCCGGCAATCGCAATGTCCGACGCCGTACTCTTCAACTCTTCAACTCTCATGCCTTTGACCTGTCCCTTTTCGTCATCACCTACAAGTTCATGTTTGAGGATGTGGTCCAGAAAATCCCCCCTCTCCTTGTCCATTGCGATTCTTCGGTCGATCCTGGTTGAAGACATGTCGTAGAAATCACGCATGGCCTGAATCAGCGATGACGGCGTACACAATGCCGCAACGCGACCTAGTCCCCATCGTTGGATGATCCCAATGTACATTCCGCCGGCAATATTGTCGAGCAAGAACTTTTGCCATGGATGTGTCTTTTTGGTGCCTAGGCTCTCAAATGATTCCCCAAAGGCCAAATCCCCCATGATGTCAAACGTGGTCCATTGCAGCCACTGAGAAATGTCCAGTGGGCCATCCTTGCTCCCCTGGGTCAGCCCCCTGATGAGCATGTCGACGTGGTGTTGTAGGCGGTCTTCTTGCCGCCGAAGGCTTTGTTCCGAGAATGCATGCGACAACAGTCGTCGATACCGTCGGTGGTCCATACGATTGGCATCTAGAATTCCAGTGACCCCGTTGACGCGATCGATAACGTCGCTCTTCTCGCATTCGGCGTCATTTTTGCGAAACCCATACACGTCACGCCAGATACTGCTGTCGATAAAGGACACCTCCGTTGGGGAGATCCGCACAATCGGCCCGTATTTGTCGTGCAGCTTCTCCAGATACTCATGATTGACCCCCTTGATACACGCGAGATCGTGAGGAATACTGCTAACAGCCTCTAGAAGGGGCCCTGGTATCACCTTCAGGGGTGAGACATACAGTCTCGAGTATATGAGGAACACCGCTCGACAAATGGCCTCGACATTGTCAGTACATGTTTGTTTTGATAGGCAAGTCAAGTCCTACCAGAATAGCTAGCCCTGCTACAATGTATATCATCATGTTGTTGTCTTGCAAGCTGGCCCTGGAGTTGATATGGACGGTCCAACGAGACAAAGTTCCGTAACAGCCTTGAGTCTTGACAATGGATTATATAGACTGGTTTCAGGCAAACTGCACGTGGAATCTCAATAGCGATGTAAACCATTGACCGCCCCGGGGGCCATATTGGATAGAGACCGTTCTGATATCATGCCTTAAGGCCTCCCTTATGATTTCTCGGCCATGTAACCATAAATTGGAGAATATGATACCATAGCGGGGTTTGCCCAGCCTCAAAGGAATCGAAGATTTGGGCATCAAATCGGAGGGTCCCCCAGCAAGTGGTACAGAACAGCGAATGCCCTTGCATTTGAGTCGAATCCCTACAGTTGCTCCCGACTTGTCGTCTCACTACTTCACGCTCTCGTGAGCGCGTTTTGTCATTCGCTCTGGCGGTCCACCGCCATGCAGTAAGCTTTGCTGAACATTATCGAGCGGCGACGCCTCTAAGAGCCATGGGGTGTTAATGACAGGGGATGTTCATGCCACTCGACGCCAACAAACGAGCGGCACACCCAAAGCTTCGTCACCCTGCGCCACATTTGATTAACCGTCCACTGGATACAAAAATGAAAGCATCTTTAAATCTTTTGCTATGATCGGGCTCGACACGGCTTGTTCTGAGATGAAGGTCAACATTCTCTGGCACCAAGATTCGGCCTCGACAGGAACGAGCTCTCTTAGGCGTGAGTCGGGTGAATGTCGAAAGGCGTAGAAAATGAGCAGTTGGCCAAACATTTGGCCCGATGCGAAATATTTTAGAGGCATAAAGTTTTTCATCTTGGCACATAGGTCCCATGTCAGGGGCCAGTTCATGGCGTATTGGAGAGATTCAGCGCACATTGCTAGATCTCTTTCTGTCAAGGCCGAGGGGGATTGTATAGCTTTGAATAGGAAGGGCCGCCCGAGATGAAAGAGCGAAACACGATATCGGGTGTAAAGCAGGGCAACAACCACAGCGTCCGCTGGACAGGTGAAAGACTGATCTGGAGTGTCGTCGGAATAGTTGAGGGTCTTGGGAAGATTGTGGCGCCACTGTTCAAGCTGATGGCGCAGTTCATCGGCCAAGGTAGGAGAAGGGTTGGCGTAGAAGAGTTCGTCTCGGATTCTGCTTAGAATGATTCGATGCGCAATTTGAGCAAGAAAGTGATAGTGGTAGTAGGAATCGTCTGAATTTCTGGCCCGCGATTTGCTGACGTAAGGAAATGCGGTAAATTTGGGGAGAGGCACAATGTCTTCAAACTCCTTGAGCCTACTTGCAGGCAATTCCAATTCTTGAACAATGACCGTCTCCAAAAGAATGGCACTCCAGAACAATCTAGAATGCATGTCGGCGAGCCACTCATCATGGGGTTCGGGCGGGCACTGCCAGAATGCAGTGCAGCTTGTGGCGGCTCGTGTGGTCATCATCCACTCGTCCACAGGTCGCATGGTTTGCGCAAAAAAGACTGCCGAGGTGAGGTAGTACTGGCAGCTTTGGATGTCGCGTTCACAGAGACAAAAGCCAATCCTCCGTCTGGCTTCGTTGAAGAAGCTCAATCCGGCGATGTCCTCCTCCATGACGCGCAGGACCAAGGGGCTGAGGGATGCACGTTGAGGCACGTCGAAGCCGCCTTCCTCGAATGCCTTGAGACCCATACAGCCTAAAGTCATGACGTTGAGGACGAGACAAGATTCGATGTCATACCCAAAGCCTTCTCGAACCACCTGGGCAAGGGTACTCAAAAAATAGTAGTCACGATCGATGAAGGGGTAAACCCGGTTGAAGGTGTCGAAAAAGGCATTGGAAACTTCTTTGACGCACGACAGACCAAGGGCAGAGAGCCAGTCGGGGCCTTGCAGACCAAGCTGTGGTTGAATCGACGGGTCGAGGTGAGTTCGATCGGATTCGAAACGAGTGGGATATGACCTATCGAGAGCGGCAGTGATATCGACTAGTTTGGAAGGGAGACAATCGGTAACTCCAGGCCAATGAATGGTGCGGTGAGCACTGAAGGAGAGGACCGAAGGGGGTTTTGAGTTGGCAGAAGGCTGCCTGTGACTCTGGGACTGAGGCGACAGTACTGATGGAATTGATCTCACGGATTCAGCATGATTGGGACTAGCAGCCTGTACTCTCGCTGTAACGGGTGACTCACGATCCTCGCGAGATGGAGGAGTCTGTGTGGTTGAAGACAAGCGATCCAACTTGAGTTCCATCCGTCTCAAAGTCCCAAACATCATGCTCATGGAGACTTCATTTCTAGCGTGGGAGACGCGGTCAGAATATTGATTTGTGGGCAAGAAGGAGGACCATTGACGTACTTTGTAGGTTTCCGTTCAGCATAGGAGCAATCAAGACCTAGATCTCTGCACAATTTACAAGGGTAGTCCTCATCGCACCGGGTTTTTCTTGATCTGCAATTCTCACATGCCTGCGCAATGAGAGTCAGTGTCCATTTTCAATCTTGCCCAGGTTTCGCGATTGGGGAGGGTATGTACGTACCTGTCTGGCGATAAAATTCCGGGCCTTTTTAGACGGTCGTTCATCGTCGTCTTTGACATCATCATATGTATTAAGATGGTGGGTGATACCATTTCCGACTGGGCGACTACCTCCAGAGGTCATTGCGAAGTAAAGGAATGATTAAACTCCAAATACCAGGCACGAAAACTCGATTAAGCGGTACAAATGTTGGCTGTTATTGAAGATGAGTCGAGGGAAGAGATGAAAAAGTCCGGTGGATCCGGTATGACTCTGGCGGCTGGACCCACCACGTGGTGCACATGCACGACAGGCTGAGAGAGTCAATATGCGTGCTCACTACTCCGCAGAGAGGATCGTGGGGATATGGGCAGGGGTTGGATCATGTCCTTGTAAGGGACGAAGGTGGGTGGGTGGACGAAAGTCGGTTTCTGTCGATGACACGAACCTGGGATGCCGGCTATTCACGGATCTGTGATTGGCTCTACCAGAATGACATTTTCGGTAGGACAGCTGGGTCCAGTGAGAGTACCACAAGCTATAAGTATGGATTGTAGAAGAGGTGTCGAGTAGAGACCGATGACAATCTCATGAATAGTGAGAAATTCGACGCAGATTGTGGTACATAGACAGAGGAGGAAGGAAGGCTATGAGGAATGGGCATCGCGTATGTAGCGCCTTCCCTACGAATGGGATGGCTGTTAATGAGGCAGGTATGACGATCACATGGTCTCCCTCCTCATTCAAGATATCAACCCTCAGCAACTACAAGAGGTCCCGATGCCACTAATAATGCTCTAAGGGCGACTCACTCCATAATGGTCATGGTAGTCCAGGATGAACTCGGCGGTTCCTGCCATGATGTATACTCCCTATGAGCAAGGCTGAGAACCATGGAGAGCATAAGCTTAGACGCAAAATCATGCAAGATAATGTTCCCATGACGAGGAATGAGCCACGCACATGACATCGTCAATGCAACGGTGTTTCTGGCCAGTGAATCAGCAAAGCAATAGATGGCGACAGAGGTTGTAGGCAAGACTGCTGGATATGGGCGCAACTGCTTGCACGTGACTGCCCCTCTTAGGTAGGTTACAACTCTTGGAGTGTTGCGGTACCGCAGTTCATGCGATGGGCTTTATGTTAGATAAGACTGCTCGATGATAGTAACGTTTCATTGTTGATAACGTCCGGGTGGGAGGAAGGGCGGATGTCATGGTATCACTGAAAATCGAGGTAGCAGTGGTTCATTATTGGGCCTGTGGGTATTGGCCCTGAGTACCTAAGGTTAGTACCTAGTACCTAGGACCTACTTAGTGCCTACTAAATAATGAGTGCGGGGGAGAATTGAGCGAGGGTGTTCAGTTTTGGAAGGTTAGCTTACTTGACGCTGGCAGAAGGCAGGTCAAAAGTCCAAGTTATATATTTGCTCGTAGCAATCTGTGTAGCTAAGTAGCCAGTGCAGCTAGGTCATACAGACTGGCCCAACACAATGGGCCCAACACCATGAGAGTGAGTATACGTTTGGTTGGAAGCCATTCTTGCGGGCATGGCTTTCAAGTCCTGCGCCATTAACGCTTAACCATATTTAGCCACAGTAGTCTTGGATTCTAGGGACCAGCCACCAGCCACCCCATTAATAAATTGAACCCAAAGAGCTTGGTCCATGCTAGGCGTTAGGCTATCACTTTAGGTACCTAGATCTAGGCACCCCCGGGCCTCTTAGACCCGGGAGGCTCGAGCTAGTCAGTCGATTACGCGCGGCTTCTCCTCACTAAAGCGTCCTCAACCCAACCCATTTCAATATTTATCGTCCACAATTTGATGTCACGGTAGCAATTGATTCGACTCTCAGATTCCTCCCTCATCTCTCCTCACACTTTACTCTCAGAGATGCACTGTTCACATGAAGGTTCCCACATCGCTAGATCGTGAGCTTGACTCGAGTTACATCAGATGCTCGATCTAGACACCACTCACTCACGGTAACTTTTGGTTGACCATGACCTCGTGGTCGGCCACCACCCAGGTAGGCGATGGTCAAGGTGGTATACCGTTCACTCGTTTTCGGTGGTGGTCTTGTCACTTCACCACTGTTTGCTTCGTCGAGATGATAATCCACTCGTTCGCACATCATGGTCCTTGCTTCGTTTCTGAAATCTGGCCCTGTGTTCCCTTCCCCCATCTCCTCGTTGCTGCTCATCCAAGATGTTGACCTTGGTCCAACTTACTTGGGCAATTGCCATCGCATCAAGCAGCCTCTCCCACTTGGTTCAAGCCGTTCAGGTCAACCCTCTACCAGCTCCTCAGAACATTACCTGGGGATCCTCGGGCTCAAAGTCCATTGCTGGCTATTTGGTATTGAATGGTCCGTCTTCACAGATCGTCGACGACGCTTGGTCGAGAGCTTGGAATACCATCACCACCCTGCAATGGGTCCCAGCTGCAGTAGAGGCTCCCTTCCCTTCATTCGAGGCTTTTCCTACGGCGACTGCTGCTCCTTCCAGGGTCAAGCGGCAGAATTCATATCTAGGTCAAATCGATTTGACCATTGAGGATCTGGAAGCCGATCTTGAACTTGGTGTGGACGAGTCTTACACTCTGGACATCACGTCAAGTTCTACCTCAGTCAACATCACCGCAGCAACTGTTTGGGGTGCTCTCCACGCATTCACAACCTTGCAACAATTGATCATTTCAGATGGTCATGGAGGCCTACTCATCGAGCAACCAGTATCCATCGTTGACCATCCTAATTACTCCCACCGTGGAATTCTTATTGACACAGGTCGCAACTTCATTAGTCTGAACAAGATCCAAGAACAGATAGACGGCCTTGCACTGTCCAAACTCAATGTCTTGCACTGGCATCTGGTCGATTCGCAATCATGGCCCGTCCAAATCGATGCCTACCCTGAGATGGTCAAGGGTGCGTACTCGACCAAGGAGATCTACTCTCACGACGACATACGTGGAATCATTGCCTACGCTCGAGCCCGCGGCGTACGAGTCATTCCCGAGATTGATATGCCAGGCCATACTTCTGCAGGCTGGACAGACATCGACCCCGACATTGTCACTTGTGCCAATTCATGGTGGTCCAACGATGATTGGGCTTTGCATACCGCAGTGGAGCCCAATCCTGGTCAACTGGACGTTCTCAACAACAAGACCTACGAGGTGGTTGCGAATGTTTACCACGAAATTTCTACTATCTTCACAGACAAGGTCTTCCACATCGGCGGTGATGAAGTGCACTCCAACTGTTTTAACTTCAGCTCTCTGACTCGTGAATGGTTTGCTGCCAACGAGTCTCGCTCGTACAACGAACTCCTTCAACTTTGGATGGATAAGAGCCTCCCCATTTTCAACTCGGTGCCTGACCGCCGTCTTATGATGTGGGAAGACATTGTCCTGGCCACTGACCATGCCACCAATGTCTCTAAGGACATCATCCTGCAATCCTGGAATAACGGTCTCACCAATATCCAGAACCTCACCTCGCAAGGCTATGACGTGATTGTATCCTCGGCCGATTTTTTCTACCTCGATTGTGGCTTCGGTGGCTGGGTACCTAATGATCCCCGGTATAACGTCCAAGCCAATCCTAATGCCACGGGTCCTCCCACTTTCAACTATCTGGGTCCTGGAGGATCGTGGTGTGCTCCATACAAGACATGGCAACGAATCTATGACTACGACTTCACGTTGAACCTGACTGATAGCGAGAAATCCCACATACTCGGCGCCGAAGCTCCATTGTGGTCCGAGCAGGCCGATGATACCGTCATCTCATCCAAGATCTGGCCCCGGGCCGCCGCCCTGGCCGAGCTCGTCTGGTCTGGCAATCGAGACCCTGCCACGGGCATCAAACGCACCACCCAATTGACTCAACGCATCTTGAATTTTCGAGAGTACCTCGTGGCCAACGGGATCCAAGCAACCGCACTGGTACCCAAGTACTGTCTACAGCACCCTCACGCCTGCGATCTATACCAGAATCAGACCATTATGGCCGATTACTTTGTCGCAGGCTGAAAGTCTTGTGACCGTCTGATGGTCAAGTCCTTGGTTGACTTGTTTAATGCGGGTGGTGTATATTGGATAGGAGGAATTGCTGCGGCGTCGCTCAGCTTACGAAGAAACGTAGTAGTACAGGTGACTGAGGTTGAATATCGACCGACGTAAAAAGCATGCATACATCCGCTGCATATAGCTAAGGCCCGACGCTGATCATGCTACCCTCATAGTCCATGAAATACGAAATTTGATCCAACACCAAATGAGAACCTGGTCGACCAGACCATAGAGCTATACGCCAGGCTCGCACGCATGCTCCCACGTGACCATCAATCAATCGAAGAAATGTGTTGGTACAGCTTCGACACGCCTACTTTTGCCATGATTGTTCCCTTTAGAGTTGCCAACATCGTTATGTTTCCTGACTGGTAGTACCGCCAGGCACACCTGGCCACGCAGCAGTGCTTGGGCTTTTATTTCTGGTTTTCCCCATCCTTGAGCTTCCCTTGCTCCTCCAAGCGGGTTAACTCCTCGAGCGCCTCGATTGCATCATCGTCGTCGACTCCTTCAAATTCTTCTGTGGGTGATACTTTGTTGACGTCTTGCTTTTCTGGCACAGTGCTCACGACAGCCGCTTTCTTGTCCGA
This sequence comes from Exophiala mesophila, assembly GCF_000836275.1. Lineage (NCBI taxonomy): Eukaryota > Fungi > Ascomycota > Eurotiomycetes > Chaetothyriales > Herpotrichiellaceae > Exophiala > Exophiala mesophila. The sequence continues at coordinate 3,399,537 of NW_015622508.1, forward strand.
CTGCGCGCTATTCTCGTGGGTCTTGTCCTTGTTGTGGCCGTTGATCCCCTCCCCCGACTTCCCCTTGTCCTCACCTGGTCCACCGTCACTCTTGACAGCAGCCACCGGCTTAGGCACATTCAGATCCCAGTTGATCCCCGCCCCCTCGCCGTACCTCTGCTCTAGAAACTCATTACACTTGATGAAGTGACCGTTGTTGAAAAACCCGGGTGGTTTATGTGCCGCCAAGGGGCTAGGATGGACGGATTTCAGAACCAGGTGTCGAGCACCAGAAATGCCGCTGCAACGTTTCTGAGCCGGGGATCCCCACGCAAGAAACACCACGCCCTGAGTCCGTGTCTTCACCACGATGTCAATGACCTTTTGCGTGAATTTTTCCCATCCACGGCTGTTATGGCTGTTGGCCTGCCCCGCCCGCACCGTCAAGCATGTGTTGAGGAGGAGCACCCCTTGGTCAGCCCAAGGTGTCAGAAGACCTGACCGACCCGGTGGCGGACGGAATGACGGGTAATCGACCGCGATGGCTTTGTAGATGTTGGCGAGGGAGGGCGGTGCAGGGGTCGGTGGGAGAACTGAGAAACAGAGGCCGTGAGCTTGATTGGGGCCATGATACGGATCTTGGCCCAAAATCACTGCGCGGACCTTGTGGAGAGGACAATGTCGAGACCTGAATGAATCATCGGTTAGTTTCTAACGTGACAGTGTAGATTGAGGTATGACATGTTGATGCCGTCTCATGCCATGATAGAATCAAGCCATACCAACTATAAACCAAATCCATGGGTGGATAGATCTTCTGGGTGGCCACCTCCTTCTGGAGATACCTCTTGAGATCGAGAAACTCTCGAGAAACGATCTCATCCTTTAGCACAGCCAGCCAACTTTCGTCCAAGGTGTCGATCTCGAGCTGCAACAGACTTTTTTGCTCTGAATTCAAGCCAGCGAGCCATTTCTGTTTATCGAACTTGAGCGTAGCGGGTGAGCTTGACGAGGACGTAGTTGATGAAGGGTTGGAGGGAGTAATCTTCGGGGCGCCGAAGAAGGAGGTCAGGTCGGCATTTTTCTTGGGCTTCTTGCTTGCGTCCCCTGTGGGTGGCACGGCGGCTTTGCGCTTGAGTGACATTCGGAAAGACGAGACTTGGATTGGTCGAATCGAGGTCGGAGATGGTAGTGGATGTACAGAAAAGGTCAACAAACGGCGGCCTTGGGCGTGGAGCCTGAGCATGCGTAGAGCCTCCTTGAAGTTCCGTATTCCTACTTGTTCATCAATCCATTCGATGCTGCGTCTGACTCTTGCTTCCACTCCCAGCTGACGTCGTCTGTTTTATGTGTGAAAGATGACATAAAGTCTTGTGTAGGAAAGGAAGCGCGAGAGTGGCGCGTCGGCACGTCATGACCGCGGCCGTGACTCGCGACGCGTTTTTATTGGAAGCTTGGAAGCAAGATTTACAATTGAACATTGGACACGTGACACAAAGACAACAACACCTTTACTCGCAGCTGGTCAATGAACAATTAATTCCTTCATCACAACCCGAGTTCTGATCAGGTCTACACGCTCAACCGATGGCCGATGGTCTTGAATTGCGTCGCCATCGATCCTCAACACTGGCAGATTCCCATCTGCGCTGCATGGATTGTGTCCTCCACATAAGGTACCCTCTCGGAAATCTCCCCACTTGCGGTCGTCCACGGATTCAAAAAAGGGTATCATGCATAATCATAGTATTAATTGTCGATACATTAGGCCAATGCTCTATTGAAATCCTCGCTGAGATCCATCTGTGCGCCATCGAACATTGATGGGTACTGAGATCAATCGAGGGTGATGGGATTATCTTGGTTGTTTGGAGCATTGGCTTTGCCCGTAGATTTGTTGGGCATTGGACGTCCCTGAGACATGTTGGGTCGTTGGTTTTGTAGTGGTTGCTGCTGGGCTGGCTTCATCACCCCATTCGGACCAGCCCCAGGAACTTGCATCTTTCCCCCAGACCGGCCTTGACCTTGACTGGCTGTTGTAACATTAGCTGGGTTCTGAGATTTGGCCTTGGCTCCTCCAGCAGAAGCATTGCCACCAGGTCCTTGCTTCACACTTGATTGGCTCGTTGATTCCGGCCGCACCGGAGTGCTGTTCGCTTCCTTGACGAACGTGCTCAGAACGTCGTGAACCGCTGACAGCAAAGGTTCTGGCTGATCGGTCAGACATGCTGCAGCATTATCCAACGCGAGCCACGGCTTAGGGGGATCGGTCAAAGTCAACACCTCTTGTCTAAGTTTGTTTCGGAGAGCAGTGGCTGAAAAGGATGGCCGGGCATAAGCTTGGAACTCCTCTAATGCCGGTCTCACCATCCACATCGTTTTTCTAGTCCTGTCTGTATGAGGTAGAATTTCAAGTCTTGCGATGAGACTCGGTTGTTGGTCCGACCCAATGTCTTTGGCCGTCTGCGGCAGGGTCGCAAAATATTGAACGGCAAACTGATGTACTGTTCTTGCAAGGATATGAACTCTCAACGTATCGTCCTTCTCCGTACTTGGCGTCTCACCGACAGCACCGTGTCTCTTTTGCAGCTTGTGCAGGAAAGAGACTACGGGATATGACATCATTAACGATGTGAACAGATCTCGGATCTTGGTCGAAGTTGGTCCATCATCCATGGCCAGAATTTTGGAGTATGGTGACGCTAATAGGGCATGTGGATTATCCCCAGGTGGTGAGAACTCGAGTCGAGGGGGCTGGCCATTGCTGCCCAAGGAAATTCGGACCGAGAGCTCCTCGGTATCAGAGGCTTTGTAATAGGAGACACAGACCCCTGAAGAAGAGAGTGATTCCAGTTTGACCCCTGGGAGATGGCGGATCTGCTGAATGGTCGATATCAAAGTTTCCAGGCGAATTGCAGTCGTCACAATGGTGGGGATGGCCGTATCCGAGACGGCCGACGTCGCCCTGATTGTGACAGAACGCTCTTCGGGATTCAGTAACACGTTTTCGTCAAGTGACGGGTCGACAAGTTGGCGCAACGTGTTTGTGCTTGCACTCGTATCCATCTTGGCGATGAAAATTGCTTCTTTGCTAGATGGGTCAACACCCTCGAAGCGAATGTTGATGACATTTGCAGCTGTCCGAGCTCGATCGCGAGAGACTCCAGATGCATCTCTACTTGAGCTGGTGGCGGTACGTGGCCGTGCCCAGTCCAAGGGAAAGGATATCTGAGGAAGCCCAAAAACATCACCAAAGTCTGGAATTCGCGGTAGTTGGTACTTGTCTGTGAGTTTGGCAAGATAATCCGCGCTGCGACGCAGAGAAATGAAGCCAGTTGTATAATCTGCCAGGCGTTCAAAGTAAGCAGGGGTGAGCTCCTGGTTGACATCGATCCGCTGTGAGAGGATGACGGAAAAGTGAGTGGACACGTGGGTCTCTGGATGGCTGATCTGGCGTAATAAGCGCCAAAAATCCCCGTTGTGAGCGTGAGTAATTGCCAGGAAGTAGTCCGGTCCCCACTGAGGCTGTCGAAGCATGTCAAGTTTGACAATAGGACCACCAAACAGAGACTTGATTTCAACCTGGGTAAACTTGAAGGCGCGCATAACCTCCCATCGGGTGCCCACAACTGCGGCAAGAACGACTGATTCCATAATGCTGGCACGAAAGTTGAGTAGTTTAGTGGAGATGTCTGAGGCCAGTGCTTGTGATCGGTTGACCTCGAATTGCAATCGTTCGCTCTTTTCCGACACTGGGCTGGTGACGATCGATCCTGTGACAGGGTCAATCCTGAGATCAAGGTAGGTTGACCGGAAGAGTTGCAAGGTGAGGGAGCATTCATTGGGATCGGTATATGATAATCTTTGCTGGACACACAACTCGGCGTTGGAGAATAGCGGTGTCAATAAGAGGCTGTTGTAAATGTCGTCAATGACCAAGGTAGAATCTTGTGCAACAACTTGACTCAGAATGTCTTCGAAACGGAGCGTCGACTGAGTGACGTTGAGAGCGAGATTGTGGACTTTCTTGCCTTGGCGCATCCATTTGATGTCGAGATATGGAAGGTCGGGGACCGGTGACATGGCGCTGGGTTGTCGGCCGCTTGATATTCCCATCTCGATCCAACTTTTGTAGTTGGGTTTTTCTGTCCAATACTGTACTATCAAATTACGTCGGATAACCTCGACACGCAGATTGCCAGCCCAGTGGGTGCGACTCAATTCGACGGCCTGTTTTTGGTAGGCGGCGAGTTTGTAAGAAAGGGCCAGTTCATGTAGAAAAAGGAAGCAGCCTTGAATGCCGTCCCGGTCAATGTTTGAATTAGAACACAATTCGATTTCGGAGCGCAGATTGTCGGAAAGTTTTGGGGCGGGAGAGAAAGTGAGGCGAAAGTCGACTATGCGAAATGGAGAGTCTGCAGAGTCGTCTAGGATGGATAAATCCAATTCAAACATGTCTGGCACGGTGAAAGTGACCCTGCCGTCATGAACATGGTATGACTTGAGCTGAGGAGGCAGATTGTCGATCAGAGCAAGTTTGACAGTGAGCTTGCGATTCAGAGATTTTAACAGGGACAGAATCTGTTTGTTGGAAAGAGGTTTCTGCGGAACATAGCCGAAGGTCGGGAGATGTGCAGAGCGGCCGGTGGAAAGGATTTCAGCGGCGGTTTTTAGGTCAGGGTTTGGCAATTGGAATCCGGCAGCTTCTTGTCTGAGGATGGCGGCAGCGGCAATAGTGTCCCAATAGGCCTGGCGTTGTCGCATCAGCCAGTAATTAATGGAGATGGTCTTTGCAACATGATCGACATTCTTGCTCCAGTCGAGGAGCACGGCAAGCTTGATGAAATCGTTCCTCTGGTCGTAACAAAATCGCATCAAACGCTCCTTTTTTTGCAAGTTTGCGTCGGATTGATTGTTGATATGGCCGTTTGGCAGAGGTCTATCTGGATCGGTTCGGTCGGGGACTTGGATAGTGGCCAGTTGCTGAACAAGACTAGAAAGTCCATTCCAACAAGACTGAGTTGCGCGATTGATCAGCGTTGCGACAGGCAAGTAGCTGTCTCTTGGGACGAGTTGAAGAATGTCCTGCGGCGCATCTAGGAGAGGGTCTGAAAGTTTTTCTGAAGCGGGCACGGAAACATTTTCAGACTTGCGAGGGAGATCACCGTTCGGGCGTGACTGCTGGCGACCGGGGGAGATCGCGGCAACAGGGTGTGGAGATTTTTCATTCTTTATTGACGGGGAGGAATGAGCGGTGTCAGAGGCAGTTCGTTGAAGACCGTTGAGCACGCGGTCGCCATTTACTGTAGGCCTTTCGCCGTTCCCGTTCATATTGAATTAGAGGGGGATAGCAAGTTCTGCATGGCCGGCAGAGCAAAGAAGGAGGGCCGTGTCAGGCGAGGAAGTGGCGTGTCGTAGCAGGTCCAGGGTATTGTTGTCGCAGACCAGGCAATGGTTGAGTAATTTGTCGGGCGTCGTATGAATGGGGCGGTGAAGCGACAGCAACGACACGAAGGATGTTGGTACAAAGGGTGCGAGGGTATATCAGCGTGTGGGATGTGTTGTGATGGTGTTCTTTGTGGATTTGGCGAATGAGGCGCTGGTGCGGACAGAGGTGGAGTGCAAGTTTGGCGCTCGGTTGTGGTCGAGACTCTGGGCAGGTGGGTTGGGCCTGATGGATGCGATCGCGATGAAGTAGTAGAATCGAGGGTCGACTATCTGTGATGGTGAAATTGGAGGGGACGGTCAAAGTGCGAGGGCGAGGGCGAGAAACGGGAGGTGAGTGAAGAGGTTGGATAGAGAGTGGAAGAACAAAGCGAAGATCGAAGATCGAAGATGAAGGGATGGAGGATGGAGGATGGAGGATGAATGGACGGGGAGGATGAATGGACGGGGAGGATGAATGGACGGGGAGGATGAATGGACGGGGAGGATGAATGGACGGGGAGGATGACACGCGCGGCAAATGAAAAGACAAGGCAAGGCAAGCATGGGCAGGAAGGAGCCTCTGAGGAGCTTCAGAGAAGCAACAAGCGCAGACAAAATGCAGCAAACCAGCGTAACAGCAGCGTGCCAGGCATGCCAGGCATGGCAACCAAACCGAGCAATGGCCCGAGGCGCCCAGGCTTTGACTGTTTGGCCCGCTTGATCGCTTGATCGCTTGATCGCTTCATCGACACCAGCACCATCGCCTGAGAGCCGTCTTCTCCCCAGGTGGAGCCCGAAGCCCCAAGTACCCACGGCACCTACCTACAGAGTACGGAGTAGGTACCTAACGACATGTCTCTCTGTTTGTCCGTACCTTAAGGTAGGTGCCTACTTGTGAATTTACTACCTACCTACCTAAGGTAGGTAGGCTAAGGACGTAATTACAGGTATCGCTAGGCGGCTATTCGACGTTATCATAGGCTCGGTCAGAGTCCCCGAGAGGTACCCAGGTAGGTACTAAATGTAACCACTACTATGCCCATACATCTTCAGTAAGGTACCTAACGTTCCTAACTTCCTACGGTTTCCTGCCATTCTTTACTCATCTTTGCCTCAGAGTTTAGAGTGGAGTCACGTGCCCGTCAATAGGTGGTGCTGCTATTCACACTACTTAACCTTGCTACTTAGGTACTTTTAGTGCCACTTTCTCCGCCTCGAAACACGAGCCAGCAGGCAGCCCGCTCTGCCTGGGGACTCTTACCCCAATGACCTCACCTTTGACAATCAGACTCACACATTCACACCTCACTGAACTAACTCATTAGGCAACTCAACGCTGTTGTGGTGGTGGCCAAACGGGGTGGCTTCACACCTTGACATTTGTCACTCTATTAATCCTTTCCTCTTCTCTTTGGAGACGGTCAACAACTCCTCAGCTCAATCTTACACTCATTGCCACCCCTCCTACAATGTCCTGTCCACACGTCCATTCCACAGACCTCAACCCTCCCAAGTCCTCCCAAAGTGTCTACCGAGAAGACTGTACCCAATGCTTTGACTCGCAGGACGATGAGGCTGGTATCGATGTCTGTCTAAGCTGCTTCAACGGCGGCTGTGCGGGCGATCGAAACCATTCCCTCTTCCACCACACAACATCCTCCCATCCCCTCGTACTCAACATCAAACGAACCCGAAAACAAGTTCAAAGAGACGAACCTCCTCCGAAGCTCACAAAATTGGCCATTGCAGCTGAAACAGAAGATGACAAATATCAGACGACCACCTTGGTCAAGTGCTACGCATGTGGCATCCAGGACGTTGACAAGACCACCGGCAGGCTCCCTCTGGTCGTAGACGCGGTTCTCAATGCCATGACATTTGCCAAACAAGAAGAGATCAAGGCCTGGGAACAAGAATTTACAGCCTGTGAACATACTCTGTATCTTGACCAACAAGACGGTCGGGAAATCGAATCTCAACATCTTGGAGGCTGTTCGCAGTGTGATCTGAAGGAAAACCTATGGCTGTGTCTCGTCTGCGGTAATTTGGGCTGTGGGAGAGCTCAGTTTGGTGGTGTTGGAGGCAATTCTCACGGTCTGGCCCATGCGACAGAGAGTGGCCATGGGGTTGCAGTCAAGCTAGGCTCCATTACGCCAGAAGGTACTGCGGATGTGTATTGTTACCTCTGCAATGAGGAGAGAATCGACCCCGAACTCGCGTCTCACCTTGCACACTGGGGCATCAACATTGCCGAGCGGGAAAAGACCGAGAAGAGTTTGATGGAAATGCAAGTTGAACAGAATCTCAAATGGGATTTTTCCATGATGACAGAAGATGGGAAGGAGTCGACCCCTCTGTTTGGGCGAGGTTTCACAGGTTTAAAAAACATCGGCAACACTTGTTATCTCGCCAGCACCGTGCAGTGCTTGTTCTCCTTGCCCGCCTTTCAACAACGCTATTTCCACCCAGACCAGCCTCCTCCTGTCACCACTCTCCCCGCTGAGGATCTCGAAACTCAGTTGCGCAAGCTGGCCGATGGCCTTGTATCCGACCGCTACTCCCGTCCAGAGACAAACGAGCAAGTAGGGGTCGATGATTCAGACACTCCCCATCAAAAGGGTCTGTCGCCGGCCATGTTCAAACATCTGATCGGCCGGGGCCATGAAGAGTTTTCCACCATGCGCCAGCAAGATGCTTTTGAGTTTTTGCTTCACCTGTTCAAGCTCATCCACGTGTCGAATAACGCTGATCTCGAGGCTGACCCGGTTCAGTCCTTTCGATTTGTCCTCGAACAACGATTACAATGTCTTAATTGCAAACGAGTCCGTTACCGCACAGATGAGCAAGACAACATCTCCATCCCGGTCCCGGTGCGGCGCAAACAAACCAGTGCAGGAGAGGCCCCCCTTGGGGACGATTCAAAGGGTCTTGAGTTTGAGGCAGTCTCGCTGAAAGAATGCCTCGACATCTTCACATCATCAAGTACGGTCGAGCTCACATGTCCTTCGTGCGGTTCCAATTCCGGTTTCTCCAAACAGTCCAAGTTCAAGACATTCCCCAAGAACTTGGCCATCAACCCTCTTCGTTTTGAGATTATTGGTTGGGTCCCCACCAAACTGGATATACCGGTCCTGGTTACAGCGGAGCCTTTTGATCTGAGCCAGTACAAATCTACTGGGCTCCAGCCAAATGAAGAGGAGTTGCCAGAGGATGCGAATGTTGGAGGTAGTGTGGGTGGCCCGGCAGCATTTGTCCCCGACGAGGCAGCTCTTGGCCAATTAGAATCGATGGGATTTCCAAGGGTCCGATGTGAGAAAGCTCTCCATGCGACAGGCAATGCCGACGCAGAAGCGGCCATGAATTGGTTGTTTGCACACATGGAGGATGCCGACATTGACGAGCCTCTGAATCTGGGAGGAGGAGGCGCTGCGAGCACAGGCGCATCTAGCGATGACGCTGATAAAATTTCGCAACTGGGAGACATGGGTATCAGTGTACCGCAGGCACGAAAAGCACTTCGAGAGTGTAACGGCGACGTCAACCGAGCACTAGACTGGGTGTTTAGTCATCCAGATGATCAGGGGGATTTTGGAGAAGAGCCTGGCGCTGTTGAACCTGCGAAGCCAAAGGCACTGCCGGGCATCGCGGACACACCTGCCAAGTTTGAATTGCAAAGTGTGGTGTGTCACAAGGGCAGGAGTATACACGCGGGCCATTACGTTGCGTTCATTCGCAAGGCGATTCCTGGACAAGGAGAGGAAAAGCAGTGGGTGTTATTCAACGACGAAAAGGTGGTCAAGGCGGTGGATGTGGATGAAATGTTGAGGCAGGCCTATGTCTACTTTTTCTCCTTGCTTTGAGGCGAGAGGGATGATGATGAACATGGGACTCGAAACACATAGACACTCTCTGATAAACTCACTCGGAGACTTAGATACAAATACATTGATATAAGGTATCCAACTTCGGACTTCCTATGTGGTTGGCGAGTTTAGAACCCACCTGGTGAGGGTCCTGGTGAGGGTCCTGGTGAGGGTCCTGGTGAGGGTCCGAATGCGTGAGTCGAGTGACAAGACTAGGAGTTCGGATACTTGATACTTTGAAATACTGCATGGTGGAGGTGAGGTGAGGTGATGTGATGTGATGTGAGGTGAGGCGAGGTGCCTGCGCCATCCCGTTTTACTGTTTTACTTAGCGCAGACACAGCAAGTCGTACGGAGTCCGGAGTCCGGAGTACGGAGTACGGAGTAGGTCGTGACTGCCTTTTACCCTACGGAGTACTTGGGACTTGGGCATCTTCCTTCCTTTGGAGAGGAGGGGTTGTGCCTCGGCTCCACGTGACTTGGATGCAATGATCTCATCCGCGCCTGCCTCTTGTCGTGTCTTTTCTCGTTTGGCTTTTTTTTTTGTTGTTTTGGTGGGACAAATTCAGACATGCGAGTTTGTGGTTGACCAAAGATCATAATCAACCTTGACATTCAGACTTGGTCCAATATCTCTTTTCTCTCCTCTCATTCCCTCTGCTCTTCATCTACAACCAAGTCAACATTCTTCTCAGCCCATTTATCCACAAAAGTTGCCAACTTGCCTCATAGCTGCGCCAACTACCCAGTTATAATCATCCACTTTGTTGCAACCCCACTGGATCTTCATCCACCAACACCTCCCACTTTGGCTTGTCCGTGTGACCCAAAGCCAGCCACTCAACCCTGTCAACTCAACTCCACATTCGGTCCCTCAGGTCGACTTGATCTTTTATATCCTGCGTCGTCAACGTCAACTTTCAGTCCTCACCACTCACATGTTTGCGTAAATCGCCCTCGACCTACGTCGTCCGTCCTCTTCCTCCTCAACTTTTCTACCCATTGCCCGTCCTCAACGACCAGCAATCTCCCGCCCTCATCGCACTCACCTCCCTCGTTCCGTTTTCTCTCACCGCCGCCTGATCCTCCCTCTTTTCCATACCCCTCCTCTCACCATGTTCTTCCTCCTCCGCTATTTTCTGTACTTTCTGGTCGTCTACCTCCTCACCACCATGATCACCTTCCTCCCAAACCCACCCCGAATCCTCGTTTTTGTCGCTCGCAGTTTGACAGCTTACTTCAACCTGGTCATCTGTGCAATCTACGGCGTCATCGCCAGCGCCATCCTCAAATCTCTGGGCATTCACTTCAAGTATGCCTTCTGGACTACCGCCCGCGCTTTCAAGTGGATCAATATCTTCTCAACTGGCGTCAGATTTGACATCTTGGACAATGGCCGCCAAATCTTGGATTCCAATCGCCCTGCCGTCTTCGTTCTGAACCATCAGACTGAACTCGACGTCTTGTTTCTAGCTTGGATGTGGCCTAAACACTGCAGTATAACCGCAAAAAAGTCTCTCAAATCAATGCCTTTTCTCGGTTGGTTCATGGTCGTCGCCGGCGCCATCTTCATCGACCGGGTGGACCGTTCCCAAGCAATGAAGGCTTTTGATGGTGCTGCCACGGCAATCCGCAGCAATCGACAGAGTGTGGTGATATTTCCCGAAGGTACCAGAAGCTACTCCAATGAGCCCATGTTGTTACCATTCAAAAAGGGTGCTTTTCACCTCGCTGTTCAAGCTGGCGTCCCTATCGTTCCTGTTGTCGCCGAGAACTATTCCAGAGTTTTGAATATCAAGGCGAGAAAATTCTACAGCGGCACCATTAGAGTCAAAGGTATGGAGTGCACATGCTATCCTTTGACCTCTCCTCACCCTTCTGAGTACCGCTAACCACATGTCATCTTCTTAGTCCTCGACCCCATTCCTACCAAAGGTCTAACCGCCTCTGATGTCGATGCCCTGACCAGAGATACTCGTGAAAAGATGCTCCAAGCAATCACCGAGCTGGCACAGGATCCTGACTCGAAAGCCGTCGATGCAAAGAAGCGCTCATAGGATCGTAATTTGTCCCTCCAGCCGTCTTCAATTCTCCCATCAACCTGCTCTCCAGGCCGATGGCCTGTTGCAGCTTTGCATGTGTCGGCGCGTATTGAGAAGACACTTGTCGCTAACCAGCCCTGAGGACTGCCTTTTTGGGATTGGTGAACCCATGACCCAGGATCCCGACTTCTCGTGTCGCACACCGGAAAGCCACACAGACATGCCGCTGTCTTTTAAAAGGCCACGTCTGCTCCAAGCACGAAACGCCGCCTCAGCCGTCAATACGCAGTCTCGACGTACAATATGACAGTATGCTTCCTGAGTACCTGTCGTTCGTTCGCCTGTGTACAGTCCATTCGAATTGTCAGGGGCATCCTATCACCTTCTGACGCCTTTTCCGGTCAAGAAGGTCATACAGCTCTTCGCTTACAACTTTTCGCTTTCGTGGGACGTGGACTCTCTTCTTCGCTACAAAGATATTAAAGTAAACAAGGACCTCTGAACCTGCGAAGAAACGGACAGGGGAAACCCTGTAAACATGAGTTAGGCTCCTCACTAGGCTGAAATCTCGAGATTCTTGGAATGCCTATGCCCTACCAACTCAACCCATCGACCCAAGAAAAGACCTACAGGGGAGGATGGTCGGCCCGCATCATTGACTTGTCGGACCCAAAACCGTTGGTATACTCATCGTGGCTACCGGAAAAGAATGCCTCACATTGCTTTCTGTACCCTGAGGGCGGGTCAGCAAGTTCAGATTGACTAAAGAACAAAGCAAGAGGATTGGCACGCCATCTGAGGGTCAGCCCGTCGAGTTATTGTTAGATTCTAGATCTGTTAGCCTTGTTATAGAGGCCCAGTGGAGAATGCAGAGGGACATGAATCGCCCCTATCATTACCTGAATGGTAGCTCTAGTCTACGTGAACCTATCACTCAATTCAATTGTCCAAATATTTGGAACTTCTCATTTGTATCTCGAAGTCTCCTCCTATCTTCGTCAAGGCACAGCGGTCTAACTAGTCTATGGTACCTTTGACGGGTGGGTGGCTTCATCACGCCCTCCCGCCCCGAACACAGGTCTGGGTCCTGGTGTCACGACTCTTCAAACGGCCGGACTGAGAGACCCTCTGTGATCAGGTGGTCTTTGACTTGTGATACCGTGTATTCGCCTCGGTGGAACTGTGATCAACTGTTAGTTTCCAGAGCGAAACAAGACCAAGACGAATAAAAGAGCATGGAGTACTCTGCTCTGCTGGCGGCACCGTCCGCCACTACCATTATTGCAAGGGAAGCAAAAAGGCAATGGCAAAAAAGAAAAGGGTGTCACTCACCATGCCAGCGCCCAAGGCCGCATCGACAGCAGTCATTTTGAACACTTCGGCGAAATGACTAGGCCGCCCAGCTCCTGAACTCGCAATCACCGGAATCTGCACTTCTCGTTTCACCCAACGAATTAATTCCAGATCGTATCCCTGGTTCTGCCCGTCGCGATCGATCGAGTTCAACAAAATCTCGCCAGCCCCCATCGCTTCCACGGCTCGCACCAGTTGTACCACATCCAGGTCTCGGGTCTCGCGGCCTCCCCGGATGGTACATGCATAGTAGACGTAGGCGTGACCAGTTACGGGATCCGGATGGTTCGTTTTAATGGTTTGATGGCTCGTAGACGTCGGATCCTCGACAAAGACGCGTTTCGGGTCGACACTGACAACGACGGCTTGACGACCGTAGGCGGCGGAAATGGCCTCGATACCTGTTTTGCCCGTCAATTGGGAGTCATTGGCATAGTACTCTTCGGCGGCCAACACCGCATCGGATCCGATCGAGACCTTGTCCGCACCGGACGAGAAGTAGAGTTTGGCAATGTCGAGGGCGCTGTACTGCTGCTTGGTCACGGGGTCGACCGTGTCGCGGATCCCGCCTCCTATAGTCAAGGGGACGAAAACAGATTCGCTGGTTAAACGGAGGATCTCCAGCATAGGGAGGTCTTGAACAGGACAGTCGCGGAAAGAGGTAATGTTGAGGAAGGTCACCTCATCGGCTCCCTGAAGATAGTATTTGCGGGCCATGTCAACAGGTTTGCCCATGTTTCGAACACCCTTGGAAGATGTCTTTTCTCGGACATCGTATTGGTCACCTTTTGTCACCACCAAGTCGCCAGAGTCGTTGGTGCGGACATCGAGACAGGCTATCACTCGATGCGTCAGCCCATTGTTCTTGGAAAGCGTCGACAGTGTGAGATCGTGGGGCATGGTGGTTAGGATCGGAGGAGGAACAGGGTCCGTCCACATGGCCCCGTCTAGGAATGCCTGAATGACACGCAGACCCGCTGCGCCCGACTTCTCAGGATGAAACTGGGTGGCAAAGACGTTGTCTCGCCCAATCGCACCGATATATTCTTCACCGCCATATGAAGCCACGGCAACAGTCCATCCTTGTGACTCGAGGACTCCAGGGACGTAGGGCGCGAAATATGAATGGACATAGTAGTATTTGCTTGTGGGGCTGAGCCCGTAGTAGGTCTTGTCCGGGATCCGCACAGCATTCTGTCTTTCATTGAGGATGGCATCATTCCAGCCGATGCATGGAACCGCTTTTCTCTTCCCCTCGGCATCTGTTGGCTGAAATTTCTTCAACGACGAAGGGATCAAGTTGAGGCCAGACACGTGAGGAGCTTCTTCGCTACCGGCAAACAATGCCTGGAGACCAACGCAAATCCCAAAGAAGGGCTTTCCAGCTTCAATGTGGGCCCTGATGGCAGGAAGATAACCTGAGGACTCTAGGCTTGATAGGCAGTGGCCAAAGTGGCCAACGCCGGGGAGGATTATTTTCTGTGAATGAAACAGGCGATAAGTTAGAGGAGGCCTTCCAAGATACAGAGGGGGAGTTATCGCGCTCAAGAGCGGCGATACGATGACCTCGATAATCTCGATAGGGCCATTGCTATTCGGCTCTTTCTTTCAGGCAAGAGAGCGGTCGCATCCCGCAATATCAAACAGCTCATGGTCACACGTCAAAAAGAGACAGACTCACCTCAGCATTCTTGACGTCCTCGGGACTTTTGATCCATTCCACCTCATAGCCACATTTCTCAATAGCATTGACTAGAGATCGAATGTTTCCCGCGACATAGTCGAGTAGGTGAACTGTTGGTCTTGACATCCTGATTGATTGGGCCGTGCTGAAAAAAACTTTGGCTTAAGCCAGTGAAAAGTAATCGCGTTTAGAGTGGGAGGCGCCTAGCGACACATCCTGGATGATCGGCGAGAAGAGTGATATATCTGTGGAATAATATTTTCAATGTCTAGACCTTGCTGTATGTTATCAAGACTTGTTCTGCTGATTCTGGAGAGAAACTGATTTTATGGTGGGTTGAGGTCAACTTCTGACCAATCAGAATTGCCGAATTGTGACTCACTCTCAACGCCGTCGAGGCATTCAAGCAGCCCGGCGACGAGATGATAGATTCAATCACAGCTTTCAGGCCAGAAGTTTGCATGTTCGACAGGGTATCGACTGCACTTGGAAATACCATGTTCCCTCGAGTGCTGTTTGAAATCGTATACATACTGACAACATCCATATCTTGCTTATGAAATTGCATCAAGAAAAAAATCTCAACCCTATAGTACAGTGCCTGCTTATGTCAGGTCTTCTCTCTCAGTCATATCTTCCTGTTCATCTGTGCTCATCGCTCGCTAAAACCAAATCTTGTTCCTACACTCGTCCTAGACAAAACCCTACTGAGTTGTTGCCCGAATAGCCTGTAAAAGCAGAGCAAAAATCAGCCCTCTGGCGACTTCCTGCACCTGAAGACAATCAAAAACACGACCCAACGCCTCGCCACTGGCTGCCTGACCCATAACGCTAGTCAATGCCTGGGGCATACCCCTCTCGACCAAGAGTTTCCTGGCTTTTATTCTCAGTGCCTCCTTTTCCTCAGCACTCAACTCTTGCGGCCACTTTGCTAGCTCTTCGGGAGTCGGTAAAGTGTTCTCCCGGAGCTTGTTGATGTGGTTGGCGAGTCCGTCATCAGAAAAGTTTGCGTCGATGACGGATTCTTGCAGCAGAATTCGGATGGATTCAATCTGTGGGTTTTGAGGACGGAGAAGGTATGTTTTGGCAGCTGACAGCAAAGACAGTCGGATTGTCCAGGCACTGGAGAGCGAGTACAGCTCCGTTAGAATGGCAAAAATCAGATCAATCGTCACACGGGTTTCTGCCTCGTCGATTGGGAGGTTCTTGCGCAAAGTCGTGCTTTTGATTTTGGCTGGTGATACATTCGGACTGGATTGGGCCAGAGCAGGAGTGCTGGTGGTGTTTGTGTTTGGAGTCATGTCATTTACCGAGGGCTCGAGAAGTGCTGATACCTCTGTTTTGGTCAATTGGTGAGGGTCGGCGGCTGTGATTGTGTCTTGCCGGCTTCGAGGGGGTGTTTCTGGTATGGCCTCTGTCAGCGTGCGAGGAACTGGCTGGTAGTCATCTGATATTTCACTGGGTGGAGGCGGGATGTTGAGTATCTCCTCTGACGGTCGTCCAGAGTTGATGCCACCAAGCATGGATGATGACCGAGATCTAGGACCATTCTCACTCGAAGGAAGCCCGGACCCTGGTCGCCTAGGCAGTACAGGCTTGGCTTCGAAACTGTCACTGCTCTGACGAGCAGCTTCTGAACTGTACTTCAAACTAGACGGGGTTGCTGTATCGCTTCTTGACGACTGGGCAAATGCCCGAGAAGGAGTGGAAGTCGACTTCTTTTGCACACCTTGTCCTCCCGCGACCGCACCAAAGACGCCTGACACGCCTCCAAATACAGCCTTACCACCTCCTGCAATATTCTTTCCACCTTGACCAAGAACATTGATAAAGTTTTTCCCTACATTCTCCAGGGCGGCACCACCCTGACTCAAGACATTCTTACTTTGAGCAGGAGCCTTTTGGAGGCCTGTTTCCTTGTCCAAAAATGTTTTCATGGCAGCAGTCTCAGCGAGTGGCTCGAACTTGAGGGCAAATCTCAGGTAAGCCTCTAGGGACTGTATCAACGTGGCACTGTTCTGACCACGCCAGCTGGGTAAGGTGGGATAATGGAGCGAGAATTCAGAAGCGCTAGTCACAGGGGCAATTTTTCTCAAGGTTTCATGTAAAGGATCAAAGTCGGAGAACTTGCGGGTAACCATCCAACCCGGGAAACGTTGTGAAGCAGGCTCGATTTGCAAGAGATATTCGCTTTTGGGGGGCTGTTTGAACGTCGACTGGTCGCTGACGTCCGAGAGATCCATAATGGTGATGGTGGCATTGTGTAATGTGAGCGGAATCGCAACCATGACTTCAGTTGGTGTTGGAGCGGTCGAAACGGATTGAACGGGACTGGCAATCTCACCTAACTGGTCAAAGTTGGTAAAAGGTGGATGCTCTCTGCTTGGACTTGGATGCGCCGAAGGGAAGGCATTCCCGTCAACGTCAAAGACTAGAGATGAATCCAGCGACTGTTCAGAGCGACGATTGCGGTCACTGTCTGAAGATGATGGGGTAGCCAGACCGACATCGGTGGTCGCAACAGAGCTGGTTTCTTCCAGGTCCGAGGGTGGGAGACCCCTTTTCCTGCGTGCTTCGTCTTCCGCGATCATCTCATTGAGTCTCTGAGCTTCTCTCATGGCTTCTTCCATGGCTTCTTCCGCTTTACTGACGCGTCGACTGTGGCGCTTGGAGGAGGCGGTAGCAGTAGTGTCTGATTGCGCAGCGACCGTGGCCAGATCTCCGACGCCGGCGTCAATGACATTGAGCAGTTCGGGCTCCCCGGCTTCCAAGAGGTAGACGATCCATGTATTGATCCATTCCGGCTTCGAACACGTAGTGATGGTGTTTTCCAACAACAGCGAGGCCAGGGTTTCGCGCAGAAAGGTCCGAGCGAGTGGGAACCCATAGGCCTTTGAGTCCAAGAAATTCTGGAGGATGTCATCGGCAACGAGGTTGAGTTTTCGATCTTGCTGCTCCCTGCTGAGAACATTTGCTAAGTTGCTGTCAGGTTGGAAGTGTAAA
This sequence comes from Exophiala mesophila, assembly GCF_000836275.1. Taxonomy (NCBI): domain Eukaryota; kingdom Fungi; phylum Ascomycota; class Eurotiomycetes; order Chaetothyriales; family Herpotrichiellaceae; genus Exophiala; species Exophiala mesophila. The sequence goes on from NW_015622508.1 coordinate 3,416,888, forward strand.
TATGTTTGGATGGCCTTCTCGGCATCCTGGTTGGAAGACGCCTTTAGCGCGGTCGACAGTTCGCTCAGAAAGACGATGGCGATCGAGGTAGAATTGGCAAGAAAGTCGAGAAAGGGGTCGGCAGGTCGCTTTCGAGACAGATGATTTGAGAAGGAGAGAATGAAACTGGTGAGGACCTGTCGGCTGCCGGTTGGGAAGGATTGGTCCTTGGGGAGCAGCGGGCTGTACCACCACTGGACATAGTCCCGGATGACGGCATCAGTGAGATTGGTTAAGGCCTCCTTTGTTTTTGGTCGGAAGCCGCTGTAGTCGAGAGGTTTCGCTGGGTCGACCTCATCAGCTACAGTGCTGACAACAGAAAGTGAATCTGAGCGAGCGTGGCGCTGATTGTCCCTCCAGTCTAGAACTCTTTTTGCAACCTCTATACCCAGCTCCTTCCTCTTGCGGCTCCCTGCGGCCTTGTCTGTATCAACGCCATCTGCTTGGTGTGCCTCCCATGTGGCATGAAGTACGACACCGCCTACGGCACCAATGAGGACCAATCCGACCCGGCCGAGGACTAGATACGTAGAAGCGCAGAGGCCGACGGCACAGGCACCGAGAGTCTCGTTGCTAGCATTTGCAAAGAACCTTAGAGTAGCGTCAAGTGCAGCTGCGGAACTCAAGGGTCGGGCGGTGGTCTCTGGTGGCGATGGCGGGACTGGTGTCGAAGGGGACTTGTTTGGAAGTAGCGCTGCTTCAGGGGTTTGGGGAGGATCTTGGTCGATGGATTCAGTTTCTGGGGTAGGGTCAGAAGGGTCGGGCATGGTGATCAAACTGGCATGATCTCAAGTCAAGGTAAGGAGTTGACAAATGAAGCAATTCAAATAGAGCATGAGAGGTCAGAGGAAGTCAGAGAAGCGTGCCATGTGAGATGCGGTTAGGAGTTGACCATAGAGAACCACAGGGGAACAAGAGTGAAGGAGCATGGAGCTGTGGAAGGGTATCTACCTGCCTTAGATACCTTACCTGTATAAACTCCTTGCTGGGGGCTAATTCTGACTTTGAGCCCGAAGGACTGCGCCGGGGTGGTCCAAGCCACTGGGTCAGGCACTTGTTGGGGGTAGATTGGGGGCGCCTCGGGCTGCTTCACAGTAATAAGCTGAAGTGTAATACTGAAGTAATCAAGTGAGGGGTGCCTGGACTTGCAGCCACCATCAGGGGCCGAGGGGCTACTAAGGTAGAGTCTCTAACCATCCCCCAAGTTTCAAATAACAGCCTACCTCAGTTAAAGTCCCTACCTAAGGTACCTTTGCTACAGAAATGGAGACATTAGAATAGAAATACACCTGCAGTAGATGGAGCTATATGTGCTCTGCCACTTCATTAATATTCAAGGTCAACAAGCAGCAAGGATATAGAGACAGTCAAGGTATTGTTGTAGAGTCGTGAAGGTGCACTCACTTTAATGCTTTAATGTGATCCATCAAGCCAACTGCAATGGACCGGGGTCCACAATGTTCGTCACCCCGCATCAAAGTCCCAATGATGCTGCAGATCCTACTGTAAATAGCGTTCCTGGTCAAAAAAAAAGTTGAAGCCCGTCAGTTTTGTTTGGGTTGAGTCTTTTGCCTGCTTGGTACCAGTTTCTCACGCATCACATTAAGGGCTCCCTTTTCAAAAGTCAAGACTTGCCCTTGCTTGTGTCGACGAAATTGAATACTTTAATATCCCTTCTCCCCCTAACACCATCCACATCTTACAATGCCTGAAGACTTGTGCTCGGCTTGTCAGGAGCCCCTCCTGATAGAAGTTGAACCAGACAGCGATGCCGAGGAGTCAAAGTCGGCTGCAAAGATCAATAGTGTTCCTGATGATGTTCTATTGAATTGTGGTTGTCACTATCACTGGTAATTCCACACAACGCCCAATCCTGTGTCATTACTCGTCTAATCTATTTCTAGGGAGTGTTTTCTAGATGCCTACAACATCACCCAATGTCCCAGTTGCGAGAAGAATATATCTTCACTGGATTCCACCGGACAACAACAAGTTCTGGTCGTCCTGAGAAACGAAGGTGGCGTGCAGACTGACTATGACATCCTACCTGCTGCTACCGAAGAGGCATATCTGCGTGCATACCCAGAAGAACGGAGAGGACATGCCTACCTAGAATTTTGTCGAGAGGGAGATATCGACGCTATTGTTCATCTGGTTCAGGATGGTCGAGAAGATGAAGAGCATGAACAAGAAGGCGATGGATCACAAGCAGAAATCGATATCTTAAGTTACCGTGGGACATTCGAAGCCGTGGACGGGACTGGTCTTCACGTGGCAATCCGACACAACCAGCAAGAGGTTGCCTGGCTTCTGTTGGCTCTCGCTTCGGAATTGGAATGGTCCAATTTCCCCCCCGCTGTGCTGGAGGCTATGAAAAATCTTGACCTGCAGAAGGAAGATAGAAGATCGCAACCAGACATTCGCACATTGGAAGATAATGATGGACGCACACCAATGGCTCTGGCCAAGGAGGTCGGAGGCATCTGGACACAATGGCTGGCCCAAGGTTGGTTGGCCCCCTCAGCCCCATGAAATGCCCAATGTCTCACTCCATAATTCTCTACACGTTCCCATAGGAGTAAGGCAGGGTGCGATAGAGATCTAAAGCTTTAGGAGTGAAGACTTTTCTCCGGTATCCGAGTGAATCAGAGGCATCATGGGAGCGAGATATGCCTGATGCAAAGAAGATTCCGGTGCTGGTGACTTGCACATCATGTGCGATCACGAAGAATGTATTTGGTGTGCGTGCCATGTGCCACAATGGATTTTTCATCGCCTTCTCCCTTGTAGATGGTGACAGTAGTGAAACCTAGGTTCCTTCCGGCTTTGCTGACATTACCCTCAATGGTCAAGGTATCATCTAGCTTCGCCGTCGAAACATACGAGACGTGAATGTCGGTGCTGAGTCCAGTCTTTTCCATTCCGGTGCTTGCGATAGCCATGCCACCCGCCCAGTCCACAATGGTGGCCGATACAGAACCATGAAGGGTCCCTTTCGAGTTGAGAAGGTTAGGGTGTACCTTCAAGCTAGCCACCATTGAGCCATCGGTGGCGCTCACAAGCACAATGTCGGAGAAGAAGAAGCTGTAGACTGGAGAATTCTGCGAGACACGTTCCCAACATGATTGAACATACTCGAGTGGTGTTTTGAGAGACGCCATGTCGAAGGAGACAAGTAGCTCCGACCGATGGAAAGGAATCTGGGGAGGCTGAACACAACGGAACGAGGGAACAGTGCAGAGTAGCGCAGTCGTTAAAATTCCCAAGAATGTGCACCGTGCGTCGACTGTTACACCTTCCAGTTGACCAACAAGCCCAGTACGCTACCGGATAAACTTCGGGCCTGGCCGACCAAAAAAACTTCCTTCGACCCTCGACAAAATTATCGCCTCTGGTTGCAGTACACAACTCGAACGACGTTTACCATTCCACGACTCGACAATCCAACATGAGCAAACATAAACTAGATGACGGCCCTCAGCTGGCTAAAGACGAAAAGAAAAGACGCAAGAAAGATAGAAAAGAGAGCCTCAAGTTTCAAGACATTACTCCCAGTTCCACAGATGCCACCGCCGATTCCACTCCTGTACCAGAGGATCAGGATCAGGATCAGGAGGCTGCAGTCTATAAACCTCACCCATCGCTTGACACTATCCCTCAAACTGACGTCGACTCCTTCTACAAAACTGAGTCAGTTCAGATCGATCATGGCTCGCACGATCCCCTCCGCCCTATCCTCTCCTTCACCCACCTTCCCACCGAGTTGTCTACACAGTTCGCCTCTGTATTTTCTACCTTTGAGAAGCCTTCTGATATACAGTCTGCTGCCTGGCCGTTTCTCCTTTCCGGTAAAGATGTAGTCGGCGTCGCAGAGACTGGCAGCGGCAAGACAATCGCATTCGGATTGCCTTTGGTGGTCCGACTCGCCAATCTCAAAAAGAAAAAAGGCATTCGAGCTGTTGTCATTGCTCCCACACGAGAACTCGCCATTCAGGTCTTTGAACAAATCACCACTCTTTGCAAAACATGCTCGAAACTCAAGGCTGCCTGTATCTACGGTGGTACCAACAAGGATGAACAACGTCGCAGCCTCAACGGAACCAATATTATTGTTGCCACTCCGGGTCGCTTGAAGGATTTCATGTCTGATGGCACTATCGATGTCTCAAAGACTCGTTATCTAGTACTCGACGAGGCAGATCGTATGCTCGACAAAGGTTTCGAAGACGACATTAAATTCATTGTTTCACACATGCCATCGGCCAAGAAGCGACAGACGGCCATGTTCACCGCGACGTGGCCCAAGTCCATCCGTGACTTGGCGTCCACCTTTATGAGGCAGCCTGTCAAGGTTACCATCGGTCGCAACGACACCGATGACAGTGGCGAATTGCGTGCCAACACCCGCATTGTGCAGAAGGTCGAGGTGCTCGACGGCGCTATGAAGCAGCAACGTCTGCTGCAGCTGCTCAAAGAGCACACCGCAGGCAAAAAGAGGACGGATCGCATCCTCGTCTTTTGCTTATACAAGAAAGAAGCCGATCGCATTGAAAACTTTATCCGCGGACGTGGATTCAACGTTGCGGGGATTCATGGTGACATGTCACAGTCGGCACGAATTGCTAGCCTGGAGGGCTTCAAATCTGGCAAAGTGAGTCTCCTCGTTGCAACAGATGTGGCTGCTCGTGGGCTAGACATTCCCGAAGTCAAACTGGTCATCAATGTTACGTTTCCTTTGACTGCGGAAGATTATGTACATCGGATCGGCCGAACCGGACGTGCGGGCAAGGATGGGCTCGCGATCACTCTGTTCACTGAACAAGATAAACCACTTGCCGGCGGACTGATTAACGTATTGAAGGCAGCGAAACAAGAAGTGCCAGAAAGCCTGATGAGATTCGGGACGACGGTGAAGAAGAAGCAACATGATAGCTATGGTGCATTCTACCGTGAGATCGATGACGGCAAGACGGCGACCAAGATTACGTTTGACGATTAATGGGGCTTGTTGAATATACCACTTGTAACGCTTGGTTCATCATGGCGCCTATTCTAGCCCTGTGGCTGTTCTGAGATACATCATTCTCGAATCCCTTTCTCACTTGCGATCCGGCTGCAAATATGGGATACGCGCCACAAGGCGAGGAGGTACAAGGTCTCGCAGGAGCTGAACCAGGAAATCGCCTTCGGTGATGACGCTGCACAAGAAATGGCTAGAATTAGTATAATTCGGGTAGAAATTCTGCGAGTAGAAAAGACAATGCGATATGACACGACATGCCGAATCATGACACACGTTTTCATCGCCTTTGAGATCCAATCACGTGCACAAAAAGTCCGAGGACACAACCCGGCCATCAAAGGGAGAGGAGACTCACATGGATGTTGCCAATAACACTGTACCCGCCCCGATGCCGCCCCATTGCTGCGATACCGACATTGACCCATTGCGATCCCACAGTATTCCATGCCCAGTGACCACGACACCGACGACACTGGCGACACAGACACTGGCAATGTTCGGACATGCATCTCTCCACACGTTGGGTGTGGCCCCCTTGCTCTCCTCGGCCCCTAACCTGGCCGCGTCTCTGTTCTCCTGGACCCAGTGCCAGACAAATCTTAGACCCCAAAACGCCCGCGCTCCCATGTTCACCGTATTGGCCAAGACCAATCCACGGGCCCCCATATCGAATTTCGAGAGGAATATCCATGCTGCACCAGCGTAGATGCAGGTGAAGGCGGCCATCCACAGGCTCTGTCTCCTCAATTGAGAGGGAGTGGCAACACTGGTGACAAATGCATCAAGGATCCCGTTGATGGCGCTAAGGGGTAGATAATAGACATAGCAGCTCAATAGAGAAGTTGTGGCAGGAGAACGCCAGGTGGGCGGGAGCAAGTAAGGAGTGAGCCACGGAAGAATAGCGGGAGCGATCGAAAGGAGAGGGAGCGTGACGAGGAGGTAGATTCGAAGAACTGTGGTCAGATGCTTCAGCGCCTTCGATTTTGAATCGTGATCTTTTGACCAAGATTTTCGCTCAGTCATGGTACTCGTTGTAGACGAGACTGGAATCGAAGACAACAGTCGCCCGAAAACATTGCGACTGCTCTCCTCGACAGGTTGGAGAACTAAGCGGGCGAGAAGACCTCCGTAGTTGGATACCAGGGCAAAGGCACCTTGGTCGGACAGGCTAGAAAAAAGTGAGAGGACAAACGCATCTCCCTGGGTGAGAAGAAGCTTGAAGACGGATTGCATATACATTGTGGCGGCGAGGTGAAGTGTAGGGATGTGAAGAAGGGAGAGATAATATGGTGAGCTAACGCTTGTTGACGGCGGGCACGTTGATGATTCGGATGAATTCGAGGTCGAGATGGGTGACATGAGACGCGGCATCAAATGAAAATGATTTTTTCTCGAGGACTGTAGGACCGGAATGAGATATAGTGTAAAGAGGATGACAGCATAGGCGGCTTGTCCGGTAGCAAAAGGAAGGATCGAGGGTGACCATCCCTTTGCACGTCCCAGCAGAGCTGTGAGACAAGCGACAATACATCGAGCCATGGCGGCCAGGGTTTCAGCTCGGGCTCTGTCTTGATATAGGGCCTCTTGCTGAATGACAACGAAACTTGGTTCAGCGGCCAATTCAGCCAGGGTGGCCAAAATATAAATCTTGAACGAAATATCAAAGTATGGAGTGTTCAGAGCCTCGGATGGAGCGGATGCGAGATAAGACCACCCGAAAATGACAGATACAACCACTCCCAACGCGACGGCGAGGTAGGAGAGGTTGACTACTATCTGCGTCTGGACACCACTCTTGACGACGCTCTTTTGGGCCGTGTTGCCATCTTCCCGATTGGGAGGGGCTCGCTGTAGAGCTACACGGAGACTATCTCGAGCGAAATAGAGACTGGTGACGGAAACCAACTCAAGCTGGACCGAAATGCCCAACAAGGTTGGCGAAAGGAAGCGAAGCAGAAATTGATTACCGATAAATGTGAAGGCCCTAGACGTGACTTGGATAAATATTAGTAGCAGGGTGCCGCTTCCTGGAGCTGATCCCATTGTTCTTGCGATTCTGTTGGGTAATTCTGTAAGACGCTCTCTGCTAAGGTTCAGTCGAAGTCGTCGTATCCATCAACAAGTGCCATATCTTTGTTATGACACATGGTCTTCTTCAAGATGCATTGAAATGGTGTAGGAGATTACTTCTAGACTTTTTCGACCCATGGATTTACTTCAAGGTTGTTCGGTTTAGAATGCAGTTTCGATTAGTGACTGGTGTTGGTGTTGGTGTTGGTGTTTTGAAGAGGATGAATTGATGTGATACCTAGTATGATGTGTGAGAGGTGGCCTTGGTTGCCAAGAAGCCTCCCTCCTGTATACTTTATCACGAGTGCCTCATGAGGTAAATTCCCCAAATCACTGCCGTTGTTATGGACAGCAAGAGTTCAAAACACGTTCCACGCTTTCTTCTTGATCCCAGTCTATTGCAAAAGCCGCCCTGGTACGGTACGTGCGACGTGGATCAAGTAATGCACACTCCTAAAGCTCCTGAAGCCATGGACTGATTGGATGGTCACACCCTCGATGACTCCAAGTACACTGGTCTTACAAGATGCAAATGAGCGGAAGCCAATCCAGTTCATATCTCGTCCACATCCATCTTCTCCACCACCACCAAGCTGTCCGAATCACTGCCGTTTCCCAGCTCTTGGATGGTCACATACCGACCAATGTCCTCTTTTGAAATGATCTTCTCATTCAGCACTGCTGTGGTACCCCGAGCGAATTTGTAGTTTCGTTCCTTCCGTACACGTTGGTTCGGGGTGATGTGGTTTCTCATCAACTGTGTTGGCTTGTCCTTTTCCATCACGCACACGTCCACATTACTCCCCGATCCCAAATCATTGAAGATACCGGCGAGGATGGCATCGGAGCACAGCTTGACGGCATCGTCTCGTGTCAAACCGCTCTTCCAGCTGGATTCAAAGACAGCCATAGCCGCCAGAGAGCCAGACCCCATCGTGACGTAGGGAAGCTTGTCCGTAGAACCGTGTGCATGGACGGTGAAGAGACCCACCCCAGTGGGATCGACACCAGCCACCACAAGATATGCACCAATATGTCCCTGATGCCGGAACAGATGTTGTTTCAACATGGTCATGACGGTGACGACACGAGGGGCCCGACCAGTGGATAGTGAATGAAGCTCGAGGTTGGATGAAATAAGGGCGGTGGTGAATTCGGTATCGGCGGCGGTTCCAGCACCTGCGCACCAGATACTGGGGGAGATGTAGTGTAGTTTTTCACAGTTCTATCCAGGGTGAGTATTCATCAGTGGAATGTCGAGGGCAACTGGGCTTACCTTGTCTGCCACTATAGGCCCACTGGTGGCTCGAGTGTCTGCTGCGATCTGGATTTGCGTTAATTCTGGGCTGCGCCCCGTCATGGAAGAGTGGTAGACTGACCACAACACCATTGTCGTATATGCATCCAACGATTGTGGTACCAGTACTCGTCGCCTTGGGCAAGGGGACTCCTCGTGCATGAAGTGCGGCATTGCGATTGTAGTTGCTGAAATCAAAACCGGGCATTGTGTCGGACGATTAGGCCAGTAGCCCTTGCGAGGTGGGAGGTGTAAATGTGCGAGCCAGGATATGAAAGGCGCAAGGACACGGTCAATCTCTAGGACAAGGTGGAGGATGGGCAGAAATATTATGGTTGGGGAGAAGCGGTAAATTGATGAGATGATGGGTTGATTGATGTCAAGGCAGCTTTGGGTATGCGCAATGGTCGTCAAGTTGATACGGAAGAGCAGCAATGACTGCAGGCGTCAGTCGGACAGGACAGAACGCGTCTTACAGCCACATGATAGATGAGTCAGCAGGGTCACGAGTTTCTTGGCTCTGGCTACGGGGGAGTCTATTTCTTCAAAAGGCAATATACGAATGCTACGGTGAACCATAGATGTGTAATACGTCAACTGCGTTTGGCCCACAAACCCACCACGGCCTTCATGTTACACCGTGCCCATCCATAGCGATTGTCTTCATCATTCGACCAGAGTGCCCTCCAGAACTATCCTCCGCCTACTCCGTACGTCCCTCTCCATACTTTAGAATGAGGAGAAATTACTCCACATATCCCTCCACGGATGGGAACTCCAAGCCACCCACAGACGCAACCTCATGGTCGAAGCATTTCCTTCCCCCCCCCCCCCCCCCCCCCACCCCACCAAAAAGGCTTTTAGGAATTCTTGCTCCAGACCAGCCTTTTTTTTCACTCTCATGGCTTGCTATGCAGTTTCAAAGGCAGCCACATAGCATGAACAATGCTTAGGAACCCAGAATGCTTTTGTCGGTCGTTCATCGCTAAGAGCTGAGTCTTTGACTACTTGTGCTACCATTGTCGAAACCTCGTCCGAAATTGGTCCGGCGTTTCCCACACAGACCATTAAAGAGTCATTACTTAGAATAGGGATCAAGACGTGGGCAAACCCAAAACGGACAGCTCCACTGGATTGGCATACGGAGTACAATACTATCAGCTCCGACCAACATCTTTGACTCACCTGACCGGTCACCCTGTCACACACCTGTATACATACTTCATACAAAATGTGGGGACGCCACGACACCCAGGGCCCAGGCACTGCAGGCTACTCATTAACACTCGAGACTTGGTCGAAAATAATGCCCGACTTGTTGTTGAAGGCCATCGTGGACCTTGTCTGCACCATTAGCACGCCACCTTGACCAACTCTCTGCCTCTCCAGCTCTCACGAGCCCCTTATCGCCAGGACGCATAATTCGTGGGCTACCCAATGAGTCAACGCTATGTCTACTGGCATTGTAAATCGCTGCGTGTGAACACGGCAGAAACTAGATGTTTTTGAGATCTTGGAACCAGGCACACCTGTCAACCGCAACAAACACGTGCGATGTAATAGTGCGGTCTAAGAATCGGTAGCGAAGGGGTCGAGAGTTTTTGACTTGTTCACTTCGATGGAAAGGGTCAAGGTTACTCAAGCGTGTTACCGCGCCGCTCATCCTCACCCACCGGATGCGCCGCCGTGGCTGGACGACTTCAAACCAGACTGCTGGGTCGACAGGTCGTCTTTGGTCATCTTCTCATTTGAGTTTGCCCAAGATATTCAAGATATTAGGAAGGAGAGTTGACCATGCTTGTGGGATACTCCGTTGTCTGCAATACCTGTGCATGCATTCTTAGGCAACTTGGAACGACCGAATCAATGCTGTTGAAGTGGAGTTCTAGGAAATCAATTTCCTGAGTAGTCGAAACTTGGTGTCAGGCATCACTGACTATCTTCGACGCCAGTCTCGAGAAAAGCGTCGCTCTTGGCCATTTCGAGATGTTGACCTCGGGTATCAATCACTTTTCGCCAGAATTCAGCGGCTGTTTCGAGACACTAACGAAGTACCCCTCCCCTGACATGACAGCATTTCCACCGGAAGGCCGAAGAACCGCTAACACTCTATCCTATACCGTGCCCTCGCTTACTTCGTTAGTGGAGCTGGGCGCTGTTAAGTTCCCCAGGTTTGACCACCCCGGATTCAGAACGTCGACGTGCGAATCAATGACTCCACTCACTACTGACCTGGCACGCCTGGATGTCCAAGCTCTCTATCTGGTTGGTCGTCTCACCATTCCAGTTTGGCTTTGACGGAACTTTAGCTTACCAGCGATTTTGTGGGCCTGCCCCAGGTCTAGCCTCAATCTCGTGCGGGCAAATGACCATGCTTCTACAGACAAGCCACGCGTGATGAGCCTCTTGGGATCTTGGTATACAGAACCCCCAAGCGTGGTTGTGCGCTTACTCCGTACGCTGCCACTACGGAGTATAGCAACCAAATGTCTTCATTTGGATCATATCCTCGGGCCTTACCAATGGTATCCTCTGATCGTCAAGATCGCGCCTTGCATGCTGTGGGACATTTCCTGAGAAACTTCTCCTCCGATGTATATTAACCCCCCCTCCTGTTCTCTTAAACCCCCTCAGGTCTGCCAGTCTCCTTGCCAGTAAAATCTGGACAACTATCTTTTGCGCTCTGTGCACAAACAACTACCTCACCTTCACCATGGGAAAACTCATTCCTAATGCTTTCAACCTGGCCGTGGTCATTTATGTCGCGCTAGGTTCTACAGCATGCTCATATGGCATGGCCATCATTGGGTCCACCATTGGTCAGCCTTCTTTCTATGCCTCGCTGGGCCTTGCACAAGCTGGCGAGGATGGTTATAGCCGTACCGCAGAGTACATTGGTGCATTCAACGGTGAGAATCGATTGTGCCTTGACCACCTCTATTCACCTCCCTGACTGTCTTTCCTCCAGGTGTAAACGCTGCTGGCTCTGCCATCGGCTGTGCTGGTTGCTCCTACTTCGCCGATCGATACAGCAGGAAGAAGACCATTCAATGGTCTGCGATCATCCTCTCCATCGGTGCTGGTATCTGTGCTGGCTCTGTAAACAATGCCATGTTCATAGTTGGTCGGCTCATCAACGGCTTTGGGATTGGAGCACTTGTCACTGCCATCCCTATGTACCAAGCCGAAGTCTCCACTCCAGAGTCTCGGGGCTTCATGGTCTCTATGCACGTAAGTTGAATAATTGGTCGCTGCCGCCGCCGTGTCGTTGCTGACGAGTGGAAAGGGTGTCATGTTTGCAATGGGGTACTCGTTGTCGGGTTGGTTAGGTTTTGGAGTCTCCTTTATCTCTACGAGTGGCTCGACTTCCTCGTTCCCATGGCGGTTCCCCATCGCCTTTCAGGCCATCCCAGCACTCCTACTCCTTGCTGGCTCTCCGTGGCTCCCATACAGTCCTCGATGGCTCATGATGCACGATCGATTTGATGAGGCCCACGAGGTGATCAAGCGCCTTCATCGGACGAAAGGTGATCCTCACGACTCTCTTGCCCGCAAAGAGTTCTATCAAATGAAGAAACAAGTCGAACTTGACCGTCAGATTAATGCTACCACTTCCAAATTTGAGATCGTCAAAACGCCGGCCAACCGAAGAAGGGCGCTTGTTGGTTTTCTACTCATGTGGAACAACCAATTTACCGGCGTCCTCATCATTGCCAACTACGGGATCTTGCTCTACATCTCCCTCGGAATGACAGGGTATATGCCTCTACTTCTCACGTCGCTCTGGGTTACTTCAACCATCCCTGGCAACATCTTTTGCGCGTTCTATATTGAAAGATTCGGACGACGCAGGTTCATGTTGATTGGCCTTACTGGAATTCTCATTACACTCATCTGCGAAATCGCACTGCAAGCTTCATTCCTGGGAACCGACAACCGTGCCGGTCAAAACGCTGCCATCTTCTTCATCTTCCTGTAAGCTATGCTGTGAAACTCTCCATCTCATTACCTCGGAAATTGACAAAAGGAACAGGTTCATCACCCCCTTCTGGTCAACTTTTATGGACGCTAGTCAATTCCTTTATCTGTAAGTTTCCTATCTCCAAAGGTTACTGCCGTGGTGATGGGCGCTGTGCTCTTCTTTCATGACCACCATGAATACTGACATTGGTGCCTCCTCAACCAGCTCCGAAATCTTCCCTACCCACATTCGTAGCCAAGGTATGGGAATCGGCATGGCCGGTTTGTATCTGGCCGACATTATTCTCCTCGTGGCGGGCCCGATTGCGCTCGACAAGATTGGCTGGAAGTTCTTCCTGGTGTTGATCATTCCAACTGCGCTTCACATCCTTTTCGTCTATTTCATGTGTCCTGAGACCAAGGGACGAAGCTTGGTAAGTCCTTTCTACCAAGGTTCTATGTTGAAGTTTTGCTTGAGCAAACCGGGACCTCCCTTCCAGTGGATAAACTTGAACACATTCTGACAGCGGGACCGATAGGAGGACATCAACGCCCAATTTGGTGAACAGGTCGCCATTCATTACTACAATGCCACCGCGGAAGAACAGGCCGAGCTGGAAAAGGCCGCCATGCAGGACGAGGAGGCCGAGCGCAGAGGAATAGTGGGCAATACCTTGGATGAGAAGAACGGTGGCGTCGAGCAGCAAGAGATCGCCAACAAGGCTGCTTGAAGAGTCTTCAACTGAACATGGACTCATGGCCGTCTGGCGGACTGGTATGGGACACGGTGCGATGCGTTGATACAAGGAGGTCGCTCCTAGGCCATCCGAACACGCTGCGTGTGGTATCATCGTGATCAAGCGCTTGAGAGGCGAGGCGAGGCGAGGCGAGTCCTGTGTAGATGTTTATCTCCATGCCGCGTAGTCAACATACCTAGCTAATAAATGAAGGAGCTGGGGGGTTCGGAGTCAAACATGGCATTTCGTTTCTAATCTTGGTGTGACTGTAAGTGCCTTGGTTGCAAATGCAATCTTTTGGTATCAATGTGTCCTAATGCCATTCAATTACAGAATTGATAATATACTTGATCAATTAAATCAACGATTGGATATGAAGGTCTTGGTGCTGTGCTCATTCTCATCACTTGGTCATCTCTTCATTCAACGTGCGGCTTCATGCATGCTTTGGCGTAACTCGTTCCTGGTACATGATTCGTATGCCAAGGAGACCAACACATGTTCTAAACCATTGCGAATATTCTAAGACACTTCTCTGACATAGACGCTTGGGAAGACGCCCACATCTCCCGCATAGACGCCATACCACCAATCTTCATTGACTTCCTCCGTTTCCCGGACTTCGGCGTGTTTGGGAAACATGAGCTCGCCATGGCCATCTTCGCCGTCTTCTGGATAATAGCTCCACAGAGCACGACAGACTTTGCCCGGGCCTCCGTCAGGCGGGAATTTGGTAGCGGAGGCATCCGGTACTGTCGACGAACGGGATCTGGTCGCACGTTTGGTGCCACTTGGATCTTCACGCCAAGACCATTGCCCTTGGTCCAGAAGAGAGATTGGGATCGAAGGAGCCGCACCCCCTGTACGCGTGCTTCTCTGCCGCCAGGAGATCATGTCTTCCTTTGACAACTTTGTGCCCCCGACCAGATCACAGATGACGGTTCTCCTCTGGCCACCATCTCGATCGGGATCAAAGGTTATGGAGACCATACGGTGGCCAGCAGGGCACAAGCGCCAGCCATCAGGGCCATCTTCTGGTGGAATGCGACCGGTCTTGACATGTCCGTGGTAGCAGTCACTACAGATGTCGAAATCGCCGACTTGATCATTGCTGTCTGGTGATGGTGTTGGGTGGCTGGGGCAATGATATCGCATCTCTTCGGGCGCGATGGGGCGGGAGCAGATGTCGCAATTGGTGGTCATGATGAGTGGGATGAAGTCGGCTCGGGGTCCTGGAGATGTCCCATTTGCGGATGCGGCGCTCGATGGTAAACTATGGGCTGGTGACGAATCCCTGCCACCACGGCGGTAAGGACTGAGAGTGACTGAACCCGACTGGATGATGGCTCCTTGACGATGACTAGCAGATCGAGGGTCATATGATTTGTGGGCGACGGGTAACAGTGGATGGGTGCAGCAATGCTGGGTATTGACACAATCGTTGCAAAATCCCCACTCGCCATCGTTACAGTAGTCACAGGACCAGAAGCAGGCATTAGCAAAACGACCACAACGATCGCAGAAGTTGCCTTCCGCGAGGCGCGAAGCTGGGTCAGAGGTGGTGAGAAGGATGCTCGCCCTCGTGCCCTGTCTCGAATTTGACGGCGGCTTGCGGTACTGCCTACCAATCAAGAGATGGGGGAGTTCAAGCTGTTGGTTGCTGCGTGGATGTGAAGCTTCAAATTTGAGCATTGCTGCGTGACCAAATCCAAACCAGTGATTACACCCACGACCACTCTTGTAGCATCTCAAACAAAGATCCAGATTGCACGGGGCGCAATGCTTATGTATCTCGTACTGGATGTCGGTCCGGTTACAACGAGCGCAGGAGATGGTCGGCTCATCAAATGTGGTCATCAGGACGGGATGAATAGCGGGTTCTGGGGCAGAGGCCCCCGGATCAGAAGTGATGAGTGGCACCACAGGAATGGGCGCGTTACTGGGACCAGTTGAAATGGTTCGGGGCGATTCGACCGGGGCTGCAGATGCAATGGGGTTGGCGAATTCAGGAGGACTGGCCACCTGGCCCCCACCAGCTCTCCAGACATCAGAGGCCCGTGGTGATCTTTGTGGGTCGGTGTTGGATCTCTCGGTGCTGGGCGGCTGTCTGGGGCGATCTGAAGAAAAAGACGATGACTGTGGTCTGTTGGACAGATCTGTCGCAGACCTATTGTTGGATGCAATTCGGGTGACCGGGACTTGGGCTATCCGAGAACTCCTTGCTGTAGAGGCTTCGCTCCTGCCACTCTCATTAGATGCCCTTCTTCGACGAGAGGATTGTTGAGGCGGTGTCAATGCCTGTTCTGGACTGATCTGAGGGTATGATGTGGGCGGACGGAGGTCTGACGAGGAGGCGGGCACCGGATGGGTTGGTCTGGGACTTGGTTGAGTTTGTCGCCGGGCGGAATTTCTCGACGCCTGTCTGGGACCAGAATTAGACTCATCGACAGCGGCGTCTTGATGTCTCACTGCTGGACGGGTGGGGAGGCTGTTGTGTCTCGCTTCAGCTCGCCGTTCGTTGCTCAGACGGCGGCGAACCCTTTCAGGGTGCAGTTGTCTATATCGTTCGGCGATACGTTCGCTGAGTTCGTCCTGTTGTTCCTCGGTCAATTCGTCGACGTTGATACCGTCCAGAAGGCCTTCTGCTATGATATCCTGCATCAGTTGTGCCTCACTAAGGCTGTCGCCAGTACCGGTTCCACTCTCTGAGGCGCTGACAATTGAGCGCAAGCTAGCTTGGTGGGCGACAGTGCGCACGCCCCTCTGACGTGCTTCAACAGCATCCGGGTGGCGAGGAGAGGTGGGAGGTGGCGACAAAGAAGTTTGGTCGAAGGAATCTGACGAGCGAGCAGAGGGAGGATGGGCTGGGAGTGCTTCTGAATCCGAGATGTCGTTCCTAGTCTGTCTGCGGTCGGGATCTCTAGAATTCTCAGACCTGTCTCTGCGATCTCGGCGGTCTCGACTCCTCGACTGGCTGGCTCGACTGCCTCTGGAGGCGCTTGCCTCAGGGTCAAGAAGTTGAGAATGAGCAGCGCGTTCTCTGATGGCATCGTTGGCAGTCCGCCTCTCTCTAGCGGCGATTTCTTCCTCCTCTCGACGGCGACGCTCGCGGCGGCGGTGACTCTCGACTTTGGGCATGATATTGTCGGTGGGGTTATAACCTTGAGCCATCTCTGCCTTTTCTTGCTCCGATCTTGCTTTGCTTGGGTTGGCGGCCAGAAACATGTCGAGCAGGGTGTTTATCATGGCATTGTGCTGAGCATCTTTGACTGGGGCTCGACATGTTGGGCAGGTATAAGGGCTGGCAGAGGACGAAGAATGCGAGTGGGCTGCTTTGCGATATTGGTGAGAAAACCATTCCTTAAGACAGGAGCCACAGAATGAGTGTAAGCAGTCGATCAAGGTCAGCGGCTGGTAGAGAAGCTCGGTGCAAATGAAACACACAAGCTCTTTCTCAAGGTTCAGCAGGCCTGTTTGGGAAGCGGTGGTGGCAGTCGTCGCCATGTTGTTGTGAAGAGCATGTGACTCAAGGGAATCAACTCCCAAGGCCAGTATGAAGGGAACTGGGGTCGCTAGAGTCGAGGCTAGTGTAACAACATTTTAGATGGCCATTGAGAGGCTCTTTGGTCTAGCAACCTGCCGATAACATGGTCTTGTCGTCGTGACATGGATGAGGAAAGGAGGATAGAGGGAGAGGAGAGTAAACGAGCGGAAGAAGTTCAGCTACGAATTAAGAAATGAAAAGCCCAACTTTGGTGGCCAGGATGACTATGGCAAGATGTGGAGGTTGGCGGTTGGTGGTTGGTGGTTGGCGGTTAAGCGGCAAGGACCGCAGCCCAGATGATTCAAATAGGCCTCACATTATAGCAACAAGCCAAGGTGTAAGTTATTAGTTAGGTAGTAAATTAGCTACCGAGTAATTACAGGGATTAACCCAGGGCCTGTCAAGCAATAATGAAAACTGAGCATTGGGGAGAGGACCGCTGGAGGGTCACTTAACTTTCCTAGTCAAAGCACTAGAGGTATCTCAGGTTGAACGTTTGCTAGAGACTGACCGCCTCTTGCCCCTATAAGCGAGCCTGTGAGCATTATTAAACGGTGGTGTCAGTCTGATGAGGGATTAGAAGGGTACCTAGTAGGTATTTATGTAGAATGGACTCTTCATTCTCCAAGTACTTACATAGTTAAAAAGATAACCGTTCCGATTACAGAGTCTTGCCACTTTTGTCTTCTACTGCCATGGACCACGTGATGGAATCTCGGTAGCACACAGAACAGAGATCGTCGTCATCATCATCATCGTCGTCATCGAGAACTCACTCATAGTGGTTGACTTGAGAGGAGAGGAATGTGATTGGGGTTCTTTGGCCAGTACCAGGTAATTCCGTGCGGAACCAGCTACAAGAACTGATGCATCATATATCAGTATCAAGCATATCTGATTCAATAGTTGCAGTTTAGCCATAAACATAATACATTTCACTTGACAGGGTCGACCCCTGCAGGACAGTCATTCACAAGTGCAACCATGGTGTTTGCAAGAATGCTCCCCGATCAAGTCTCCATACTTGACAAGCAATCTGAATGTGTGACGATGAGTGCATCCCTCGATACACGAGCAGAGTATGTATCAACTTCTTGTACGTTCGTATGCAACCGTCACTTCTTGTCGGCCGGCTTGCCCAAGATGTTACTCAGAAATCCCCCCCCTTGGTTGTTCTTGATGTCATCCCAGCTCTGGCGTCGATCGGTGTTTTCATCACTCGCACGTCGAGCCATGAGACCGCCGAACATTCCACCTTGGGAGGCGGCCGAAGACTGGTGGGTAATCAAATATGTTAACGGATAATCACTTTGGATTTGGGTTTGGGTTGAGAGATGTCAATCACACCACATACCCTTCTTCGGCCAGCAATGGCAGAAGCAATTGGATTAGAGGGTGTCGCGGCCGTGGGTGGAGGAGGCGAAGCTGCCTTGCCCGATGAGCTGGCCGTCGATTTATCACTGCCACTGGAGCCCGATGGCCGACGGCCCGGCTGATGGATCTCCCTGGGGGATGGAAACATGAAGCGGCGATCGCCTTCCCACGAGGGTAGAACCTTGCCAGCGGCCAGGGGGCTGCCACTTGTCGTGCCTCCTGCGGCCCCCGCGGTAGTGGCAGCAGGGACAATGCCCACAGCTGCATCGGTGGGAGGTGGGGGAACAAAGTTGGTGCTTCCTTCGTGGACCTGTCGTCCAGTAGGGAACATGAAGCGACGGTCTTGCCAGGATGAAGAAGACATGATTAGTAGGGAGAGCTTCCGCCTATACGTGTGGTACTGTGGTAGTCTGGTGGATCGACAACGTTGATGCGAGTCTGGATATGCTTCGTCAAGGAAACAACCAAACAGGTCAGGTATACAAGGAAATCAAAAGATGTTTCTCAGGCGCAGTTTGTTACCTTGGGTGAGGTCTCTTGAGTTGAGGGGTCGAAGCTCGGTGGCCCGTATTCATTCAAGATGGATTGGTCTGGCATGGGAGCATCCTCAGGATGAGCCTGTCAAGGAGAGCCTATTGGCTTGCTCTGATTCGACGTCATACGATCAGCCGATAGAGACCTCGAGAGTGGTGGAAAGTTGCTCGTGCTTTGAACCCGAGGAGGTTTGATGGCACGATGGGTCCAATGGCCCCACGCCCAAAAGGCTGGTTGGCTGGACATCTCGGCGGGGTTGGTTAGCATCTGGGCACCCAAGGTGGATTTTGCGGGGGAGGAGAGGGCTAATGAGCCCCCGTAGGTGGTCCGATAGGTTAAGTATCCAAGGTGTCTTAGGTAGGTACCTAACATTATAGCAACTCGAAATGCTGGATACTAAGGTACTATGTTAGTACCTAGTAGTCAGTCTGGTCGATTCATTGGTATCTAAGGCAGGTGACTGGGTACCTACCTACTGAGTACCTACCTACCGGCTACCTACCTAACTTTTCAGGTACTGATATTGTAGTCTGTACGCACCTTGGGTATATATTATCAGGTACCCCAGGCACCGTAGGCACCTGATGCTCCGCCTTATCTCTTCAAAGCCTAGCCCCGGGCCCGGCCCTGGCCCCCGCACCACTATCCTTGATGCTGATGGCCGTGTAATTTTGAGTCATATTGCAATACTCTCAGAGCTCGTTGGAAAGGCACAGGTCCTTTTAATCATCGAGTATATCTCAAAGTCATTGACTTGCTGTGTCAAAGTACCTTACCCACCATCATCTTGTCCACCTATCTTTCCATCCTCTTTCGACTTTGGCCATATCATTATTCTCATGTCTGGCGAGGGCGACATTAAGGTTGAGGCTCGGTCGGTCCCCTCCTCCCACATCGAGATACATCCCATCACGAATGAAGCCGACATCCCCCTTCTTGCATCCATTACCGACTTTGCCCTTTTAGACGATGGTCTTCGCGAGTTTCATGCCAGATACGGACAAACGTCTTTGTATGAAACCACATGTCGAAAGTTGACCAATGCCTTTCACGACAAGCACAACCGATATCACATATTCAAAGCCGTTCTGGTGCCTGCGTCCAATGAGTCAAATTGCGAGCCAACCATCGTCGGCTACGCTCAATGGAGACTGGGATATATCGAAACTCCCAAAGTGGACCCTTTCGCGATCAAGTCCACCGCCATCAACTCGAGTGACCATCCCGTGGTTATTGAAGCTGACCGTTCGATCGTCACACTCCTAGAGCCGGCTGAACAACAATCACCGACGATTCTCCAAGCAATTAGACAAACTACAACATCAACAAAGGAAACTCTTGCTTTCTACTCAAATCCCGACGAGGAGTTGTCGAGGAAAGTTGGCAACGCTTACATCTCGGCGATCAGAGGTAAGCGCCATCTTTGTAAGTGTCCCTACCTTGGAACCCCTCTCGGATACCAGCCTGTCGTTTCGCCAACTCATGCTCTCAGATCTGCATCGTTTGATCGTGCTTCCCAGTCATCAACATCAAGGGGTTGGCCAGAAACTACTTGATTGGGGTGTTCAAACTGCAGACCGGGAAAATGTTGTCTCTTGGTTATTCTCTCGTCCTGCCGGATCCAAGCTCTATACCAAAAATGGATGGCAGACGCATTGCACAATCGACATCCAGGTGCCGCACGCAGACCTCCAGGTTGCGCCGATGATTGGCATGCAGAGACTACCGCGTCATACTGAGCAGCTGTCGCCTCCAGCTCTCTCGAAAACATGTTGAAACCCTCGTTGAGCCTAGCTTTAAGTTGCAGCGAAATCTCCCTCTGGCTTGAGGCTTCATAGCTGATTCTCATCTTACACATTTCTTTGATTTTCCAAGTTGCTCACGTACGCAAGAAGAAATTTGCAGCAAGTCAAAACGTACTTGCAAGCTCGAGTGAAGGATTCTGCGTCTCCAAACCCCATGCCCAGCTTGATAGATATCCCGCCGATCTTGTCATTGTCAATCACATATGGGAGAACAGGTTGTTTGGGCGTTGTCCGCACTGTTGTCATCCGCTGCGAGGACGCTTTATTGGTCTGTTCATCCGGTGCACTGCGTTCGACAAACTTGGCCACCTGGGACAAACAGTCGAGAAATGCAACCATGCCGTTGTCAAATTTTCGATGGTTGAGTACTCGGCCAATGGCCATTTCACCGCTACTGAACAAGTCCAGCACCGTGACTTTGGGTTCAGGATTTGCCGTACTCGGACCGAGAACTCGCTCTCGAGCTGTCGTCGGCGGTCTTGTTTGGTCTGGCGGCTGTTGGAGATAGTCGAGTTTCTCAATTCGGGAGATGCTGCCCTGCGGTTTGAGGCGATAGCCCTGGAACACGTATTTGAGTCTTTCAGCAACGGTGGCCAACAACAGTAATGTTTGGCCCCATGCAGCATTGATTTCTCCCCACTCCACGTTGTTATTTGGTAATCGTCCCAAGCGCAGCCCGTTGATGGTCCCAAACGATCCATCATGACCCACACAGAATGTGTCATTGAAGACGTTGGTTCGTTGGAGCCGCTCGAGACGGCGGTGATCGTGGCTAAACGATTGTTGGAGTGTGTTCAATTGAATGGTGGCGTCGTGTAACTGCTCATCGAGCGAGTTGCGTAGAAGCCAAAAGGCTTCTTCACTCGATTCCAAGGCACGAATCTCCTCATTGAGTTGTGCAATGTCAACCTTTGTCTGTTCCACTTCACGCTCCACGTGTAGTAACTTCTGATATGCCGATTCCGCGTTGGCCTTGCGTGCGCGAAGAGACTGCGCATCTTTAGATGGTGCAGACAAGTTGTGCTGCTGTATATTTTTCAGGAAAAAGGCATAGGCATCTCTTTCCTTTGTGGCGTTGTTCATGCGAGCTTTTAAGCCATTGATCAGGATGGCAGTGCACTCGGTACATATGGGATGGTCAACATCAGAATGTGATGACAATATGGAAAACAACCTCTCCGCCTTGGAAATATCATCAGCAAGCGTATGCTGCCTTGGTTCAGGATGAGGTCCGTTCGTCTCGTGGGGGCCGACGGCATCCAAGGATTTCTGCTCGGTCTGATCCCCCAGCGGAAGGTCGACTTGTGACTGAGTTATCTCGATGAAGGACATATCTGCCTTGAGCTGTGCATCCCCCCTTGAGCCGCCAAATGTCGACTCATCCAGCGGTGGGGGAATTGTGCGCTTGTGGATGGGCGACACTGCTTGTGCGGTGACACGGTCATATCTTGCCCTGCGTTCCTGAGGATAGGCCAGTCGAGAGGCACTTGCCGCACCCCGTTGAGGTTTGCCAGTTGACCCTGCACCTGTTAGTGAGTATTCGCAACAAAACTATGGACAAGGCCATACCAATTAAGACATCAAGTGCGGCAGGGTTCAGCTGCTTTATGGTCCCATCGAGGCGGATTGGTTGTCTACAGATCTGACAATAGAGCGTTGAGGACGCTGTCGCCATATTGAAGGTCCTCTGGGATTTCCAAAGAGTTGTGCCACATGGTACGGTAGTGGATGATGGACCTCAAATAATGATTGTTGTAGAATGTCGAGGAGGTGTGAGTGACACAGACGAATGATGAATGACGCAGGCGCGCAGGCACGTAGGCACGCAAGGCTGCTCTGGCTCGGGCGCTGTTTCCCCAATGGGCCCCGGCCCCTCGGGCTCTTCTCTACTTACTCCGTAGACACCAGACACGTGCCTAACACATCAGCTGATCAGGTAACCTCAGCCTTGCCATAAATTAAGAATTAACGAATTAACGCCATCGCCATCGCCATCACGCTTCTCCACACACGCGTTCCTCCGCCACATGCCACGCGACTTCAATCTGTTAACCTTGAGTGTCCTCTCAACCGACAGCCTTGCTTCAACTAGACATCTTGTACCTGAGGTTTTCTAGAACACCAGAGTGCGGCCCTCCTATGCAATCTTCCGTTGACGCCTCATCAGGGACTCTTGATTTCTGAGAAATTCCCCTCCCTCAAATCCACCCCCCCTTCCCTCCTACTACCTCCAGTTCATCGGTCCACAATGGAAGAACCCTTCCGGAAACGACCCCGCCTTTCCATATTTCACAATCAGTCGATTAATCCAACCTTGGACGAAGATCTTGACACACGCCGTGTTCGCAACGACCATCTCTTGAAATCTCGCTTCGAGTCCATCTTTGAAAAGTATAGCCAGGACTTCACCGGAGTTGGCGACGAGATCGACCTTGTTTCAGGCGAGGTTGTGGTTAATAATGGACATCTTGAGGCAATGGAAAATGAAATGGATCTCGGCCTGGATACGCCTCAAGGCAGAGCCCTTTTAAGAGCCATGACCGAAACAGACGCCCTCGACGATCCTTACTTCAATGAAGCTGCAGACGATGTGATGCTGAGCATCGAAGAAATTGCCTCCAGCTTCCCAAACGACGATGACCACGGTGGTCTACCTCCTCCCGAGGATAGCGATGAAGAACTATTCGGAACTACCAACTTGTGCACACTGGCTCCTTTTGCCACCCCACCAGACTCTCGAGATGGTCACCCTTCAGGAAGCAGCATGTACGAATTAAACCCCATTGTGTCGGAATCGGACCCAGATTCCCTTTTTGAAGAACAACATATGTCTCGTTCTGAAAGTCCAGATTCCCTTTTTGGAAGTGTAGAGCCTGCACCACTTCGTTCTGGACTGGGGCAGATACCTGAAGCTCTGTACAGTAACAAGCCCATCCCGGCCCCCGCCATCGTCGAGCTTGACGAGGACTTGCGGCATAGTAGTCTGCTTGCAAGGTATGGGCCAGAGATAGGACAGGAGATTTTCACAATGATCGAAGAGACGAGGAATCAAGCAGAGGCACATATTGAACCTGCTTGGCGTATTCCCTCCAATGTGATTCCTCCTCGCATCACGCCTGAGGCATCAGACACTCGTGGAATCACCTCACAGCAACATACACAATCGCCAGCGCCAGCGCCAGTAATTTCGGTCCAGAGATCGCCAGAGAAGCGCAAATCGCTGTGGGCCATACCCAATCAACGAAAAAACAGGAAGCCACCAATGAAGGGCTCTTCCAGGCACACCCGAGCAGAGTCAGAGGACCCCCTCCAGGATGGTTTTGCTAGCGAGCATGATGTCGACAGTGCCCAGGACGAACACACTTCTGACGGTAGTTCCTATGAAGAGGCCAATTTCAAGCGGGTCCGACCAGAAGACGAAGACGAGCAACTGCGCTCCATGAGAACGGGGCATTGCCCATATTGTCAGAGAAAGTGGAAAACACGCAGTGGTGTTGTCGATCACTGGTCCAGAATCGTGCGAAAGGCTGATGCAAACGGGGATGACGGGGTGCACGACATGAATTACATTCGGGATTATCGGCAACGAACAAAGATCCGTAGTGTTCGCAAGCCACGATTGACTGTGTCGGATTTTCGGACCATGGTTGAGCTGCACGAGGGTGCCGGCCTGAGTTTCGATGAAATTGTTGATGTGGGAGCACTGCGAACTCGTAAGGTAGGGGCAGCATTGTGCGATGCATATGATCGATATCGTATGCCAGCCGAGATGGATCAGCCATCGAAGGATTGGACGGACGACGACATAAAGATGCTATGCGATCTCTGTGATCGATCAACTCGAGACTTGGGAAGTTTGACCAAGGCGCTTAAGAGATCGGACACCGATGTAGGTGCCAAGCTCGCTGAGCTATGGCTCCTGGAGATGGGCCACTCGGTCCAGGGTTTGACGGCGAAACGCGGTGTTGCAGAACAGGGGGTCGCAGGCGACAGACATGCGAATTCTTCAGCTGGACCTGTGTTCGTAAAGACCGAAGATTCGGACGACGACTTGTTCGATATCAGGACAAACTAAGGGAAGCCACCTTGGCCAAATTCAAGCTTCAAGCTTGAAGGATGTCCTCGAGTGTTGTTTTAGCTTCCCCACCAATTCCTCCTACCTGAGACCAGAATTTGGAGAGATGTCGCATTCCCGAATCGCAGAGTATTGTTGCCACTGAATGTCCTGGACCCAGCTGAAGAGCCGTTTCCAGTGCCGCCACGCCTAGGGAAACAGTCAGAATCAAGACCCTGATAGATGCTCCGAGTGCAATGCGACACTGTTGGAGAGTGGGAAATACTCACAATTTACCGCACTGCTGCTTCCAATGAAGATGCCATCATTCTCCACCAGCCATCGCGCCATGTGCTTGGCCTGTGCGTCTGTGACTTTGATAGCATCATCGACGAGGTCCCGACCAACCTCGAAATTTCTCGTGGAGCGGGTCAACCCAATGCCCTCAACAATCGTGTCAACTTGATCTCTTCGCCGTGTACCCTCTCGTTCTAGGCTATGAAACATGACGCCATGTTTGACCTTGTTATACAAGCCACTGCCCTGAGGGTCAGCAAGCACGCATCGAATCATAGGCAGTCTCGACTTCAGAAACATGCTGACTCCAGACAATGTACCGCCAGTGCCCGCGCCGGCGACAAATGCATCCAGCTTGCCGTTGACCTGCTCAAAGATCTCTGGGCCTGTGCCTTGGTAATGCGCCTGCCAATTGGCCTCTGTCTCGAATTGATCAGCGAATAAGCCCCTCCCCCTGGTGTTGGCATCCTCTGTATGCGCTCTTGCCAGGTTTCGGGCGCGGTTGACGAAGTGAGACTGATCCACAATCGGAGCTGGAGTCACCCTTTCCACCACAGCACCGAGCTTCGCCAGCAGGTCAGATTTCTCGTGGGCCTGGTCACTCGGCATGCAGATGTGGGCTTGGTAGCCTCTTGCTCGTGCTAATGTCGCAAGGCTGATTCCAGTAGATCCCACAGTACCTTCATAGATTGTGTCGCCGGAATATGGGGTCAGACGGCCAGTAGATTCAGCGTCATTGATGATCGATTGTGCGACCCGGTCTTTGGGGCTGTTGCCGGCACCGTTCAAGAATTCACATTTCGCATAGATGGTGCAACCCGTGGCTTGTGACAGAGACTTGACGATAATAAGCGGGGTGTGACCAATGGTGGATTCAATGCCGATTCCTGGTGGTGGGAGATGCTTCGACACGGACGAGGGTACCACTGATGTCGGTTGTCGAGTTGAAGTCGACCTCGAGGACCCTCGCTGTCGGAGCCGTTCAATGACGATTGCAACGGTTATCCCGGCGCCGAAGCCGATTATTATGTCCCTAGTATTCCAGTGCATTGATGCCTTTGTGCAGAAGATATTGATGTGAGATGGTCGGTTGAGATAGAAACTATTCCAGACTTAGCAAAACTAGAATTCTGAATATTTATCTGGAATTTCCTATGGTGCCGAGGTCCAAGGGAGATGGTGGTTGGGTCTTCTTCCTTCTATGAGGATGCGCGGATCCAAGCCAACACCATCAAAGCATCCAAAACCAACGGCATGAACTTCGCATAAAGTCGTGGTTCCGAGAGTCTGGCGTTGGTCCTCTCCCTCTCTCCCAAGGTGAGTAAAAACTACTCGCGCCTCAACCCGTTTAGGATGGAGGGTCATGCCGCCCTATACTCACCACGGCTAGCGCGAGCCGCTGGAGATCTAGACTATATCGAGCTTAGACTCGGTAATATGTAAATCCGATCCGATCCTCCACTTGATCGGCATCTCACTGTGGCACGTGATAGGGCTGAGCACGCCACATTCACGCGATGATGGTTTCCAGTGTTCTTTATCAAAATCTACGACAGAAACGACATGTATATACGCGGGAAGGGATCCACAAGACGATTCTCGTTCTCGCGGCTTCATTACACTCTTTGCGCTTCCTTTGCGCTTCCCAAGCAGGCTCCTTGGGGAACGCAACGCGCCACTGCCTTTTGATATAATCTCGACTTCCGCGTCAATCATCCTGGTGGGTATCTTTGAAGACACAGCGCAAGCTTCAGAGGCAGGCAATCTTCCCCGACTGGCTTGTGAGCGCTTCCTGGTGACCTTTTCGAACAATAAGATCTATCATCGTTTCACCTCTGTTCCTTACCTAGAATACTCCTCGATCACCCATCTGACGACCATAAATTGTGCTTGACGGCTGTTGGGATAGCACTCCCACGCCACCAATTAACCAGCCTGCATCTCCCCCAGGGCGAAGTCCAGAATTGGGAGCCGAGGTGACCCCTGGGGATTGCCAACTGTTCACCCCACGAAAGTCCCCTGGGAAGACCCCGACCAAGCCGGGGTTGATTGGTGCAAACTGATTGGAAGCGCCACCAAAATTTCCATCGTTCACCTCGCCCACCACCCCTCTTGGGACAGGCGGAAATGCATGCCCCGGCCTGAAATCGATGGCCGTGGGCCGTCCAACGCCAATGTCCTCCATTTCTCGCCCTCGCCAGGTCAGCAAAACGTCCTCGCGCTTCGAAACAAATTTGTCACTACCACGAGGATCTTCTACGACGCGGACGTCTCTGAAGATTGAGAACGTTGTGTGAGTGCGACGTTCTTCCCTGCGGACCATGAAGATGGCACCAACCCACCACAGTGCGGACAGCACGATAACGGCACAACCGACAGTGGGGACAAGGAACCATGGTAGAGAGATACTGTCAATCACAGGCGTCAACATGTCTTCAGGATTATCTCTTGATGACGAACTGCCGTCTGGCTTGACCCACGATGTGACCACCGGGAACAGATTCCCAACGAGATAAATGACGGAGGTACAGACACTGAGCCACGGCTTGATGTTGGGCGTCTTTCGCCGCCAGTCTCGGTGCTTTCGGAATCTTAGGGAGAGCAGTCCCACTGCCAGAAGACTGCCAAAACAGGCGTTGAGGACGTACGCGGTGGTGCCAGTCAAAATCAAATACGTGTGTTGGGGTGTTGCCCCGTAGGTGGCCAATATCAAGATTGTGCAGGTCAAGAAATGCAGCACAAACGCGCCCACCGGGGTTGGCTCCGTGTGGTGCTCGGGAGCGAGGCAACGCAGTTGTAGTAGACCTGCAAAGGGACGACTGATGGCGGGGGTCCTACGTGCCCATCTGAGCATTCGGCCAAACGAGAAGTCCACATCGAGAGCCCAGAATTTCGGCCATGGGAGCAGCCCCTCCTTCCCAATCTCCTGTTTAACACGGGCTGCAGTGTATGTCATGACGATGATATTCCCCAGGCTGGAAATGGCTAGGAAAGTGCTGAAAACCCGTCTCCCCGTTTCGGAGTCCGCGTTAGGGGAGATGGCGCCATACGTGAGGTCAAAGAATGATTCCACCACAATGCCGTCGTGGATCTGCATTTCCTTTGGAACAACCGCCATCTGTCAACGTGAAATCCGTCAGTCTATTCTTTGGGGGCGATTGAAAGCCGAGAACTCACGTAGCTCACGTTGACTGCGATATAAAGGATGCAGACAATGCTCAAAGCTAGAACCATGGCGATTGGAAAAGTCCGATGCGGATTCCTGATCTCTCCTAGGACATACTACCAGTTGTGCGACGTCAGTACATCGTCGGGATCTCTCAGCTTGTGGCGCCTTCGGTGCGTCACTGTAGCCTCAGAAGGAGAACTGCACTCACATTCGGTTGCTCAAAACCTCCGAAAGCGAAAATGATGGAGAGGAACGCTTGGGCATAACCATTCGCGCCAGACGACGAGCCACTAAAGACGTGCGAAGGTGAGAGGTTTTCTGACAAGGTCTGACTTCCGTGGGAATCAGGAAATGCGCGAGCGCAGTAGCAGATTGCTGTTACAATGATGAAGAGCATCATACAGAGCTTGACCATGGCAAACAGAGTGCTGAGCATGATACCACCTTTTCGCGAGAAGCCGTGGATGAAGCAGGCCGCAAGAGACACAAAGATGGCGACGGCGCGGATCGAGCCGTTGTTCGGGTTCTCGATGCCAGACGCTTCAAATATACGGATGGCAAAGACGACCGCATTTCCTGCCATGTTACCGAGGATGATGAATGAAATACTAAACATCGAAGCAACGAATGGAAGTGTGTCAGGGCCGTGTGCTGGCTTCCGATAAGTATATTTGAACTGCGAAAAGGTCAGTACACTGGCAACACAGCAGAGGCCTGGGTCTACGTCGCTAACATAATTCAGATCGCCACCTGATCTCGGCACGGCGAATTCATTGTTGCCCCTCTCCTCAATCCGTTTCCGAGGCACATTGAGACCATATTCAATGTAGACGTGCATTCCAGACAGAGCATAAACAATGCCGGCGAGCCACAGGAGCAGGGTGCTGCCAGTGCTCTGGGTGTTCGCGATGACCCGGCTCGGTGTTTGGAAAATTCCAGTACCTGACGAAGGGATCAGCTCCTGGAACCTAGAGGGGTTTCTCGTCAGGTGAACTCACCAATCATCCTGTTGATTATGAGGCCCATAACAGCGACATATCCCAGCTTGAACGGGGGCTCTGGTGCCCAAGTTACAAGTCTTCTGGGGTCTCCATTCTCTGAGAATAAACTATCCACGTCGTGAAGATCAATCTGCTGCGACCGAGCGTGATCAAAAGGAGCGGCAGGGCTTGAAGCACTGTCTACGGAATGCAATTGAGCGTTATCCATAGCAGAGATAGAATTTACAACACTTTCTGGAGAGGGGATCCAGAGAATCAGAACACAAAGGCAAGAAATGTCATCTTTGAAATCTGTCGCGAGGATGGCACAACCCTCTCCCATCTCGCAAAGGTGCGGCTGATGGTCATCGAGTCCATGTCAATCTGCTCTCCGGTCGCCTTGCCAAGGGAGGCATTGCCTTGCAAGCGCACGCTGCCTTCGTCGCCTTAGCAAGCCTCACCGCTAGACTGTGTTGTGGCTGTCATAGTGAACAGCTGTCATTGGATGAAGTTGCTCGGTACTGGCGAAAATGTAAGAACCAAGATATGCCAACAACATTCAGAAGCGATAAGGGGGGTACCACAGCCTGATCGAGCACCACGACGTTGATGAAGGAAGATGTTGCAACATGTTGGATAAGAAAGGTACCATAAATATGACCAGTAGCGCCGAGCTACTAGAGATTTCTCTTTTAGCCTGCCTACGACGTCCAACACAGGCATAGACAACACGCTGCCCACTCCAGATAGCCAAAAGAAAATCAATCTTTCCTTTTGGATAGCTATTCGACTCACTCATCATTTACGTACTCTTAGGGCAAGTATGATTCAGCTCGGTGACATCATTCAGGTTAGCAAGACGGCGTGGGAAATCTATAGCATGGGCTGGTTGGGGACATCCTCCGCTGGTAAGTCGAAAGAAACCCTTCACGAGAGCTTTTCATGCCTTTTCTTGCTGCTCATGGACTTGTAGCAACACAGTATGCGCAATTTGGAAGGGCTTTCTTTGGTCTCGCAGATAGCTTGAACTACTTGGTTCAGGAATTGAAGGATGCCTACCAACATGCCACACAGCAATCCCGTGGAGATTTTACTGCTTTGGACGAGATCATTGGAGACTACTGGAGAACCATAATAGACTGTAAAGCACTTTACGAGAAGAACCGTCTATATGGCATGCGCAGCGGTCCGCTGGCAAACATCGAATGGAATCTCGTGATTCAGCCGGAGGCGGCTGCTCTACAACAGAGACTCTTGTTGCAGCAAACCAAAATTCAAATCATCGTAGAACCTTTGAGACTTGATCTACTTCGTCAGATCCTTACCGGAGTTCATCAAGTCCAAGATACGGTCAATGATGTCTACGCACTCGTCCAGCGTTTGGTCGATCAAGGGGCGACAGAACAGCAACAACAGCTCCAGCTCCTTTGGTCATGCCCTGTTGAGATTGCCCAAAGGTTTCACGCGGCCGCTCAAGGAGGGACTGAATCTCAGACGGGTGTAGCAATCCGACCATTGTCAGAAGCCACCGATGCCTTTCTCTATCATTTTGAAAGGTCGACCAGAGACGCCGGGTCTCCAGACAGAGAGCACTTGAGTCTTTTGAAGTGTGTGTGGCTAATAGAACAGATCGAGGGCCATGCAGACCTTGGACATGCCGCCAACAGGTTCTACTGGAGGTCGTACGTAAGAGGTCTTAAGCTGGTACGTGTATGCACTACTGAATTGCAAAGAGGACAAACTAATCGCAGCCATGGCAGAGACTCTCCCAGGATTGCAGGAGATTCAATTCTGACCACGGTTCTGACCACCTGGCTCTCACTGCAAGCGTACGGCCATGGCCAGACTCGGAGTTCTTCATCTGGCCCCCAATCATCCTGGGGCCGCTTCTTCCTCCCATTGTTACGTTTCCAGATCTCATAATGGAGGAAATCCTCGTTGCGTGCGTTTGGCTGTTGGTCAAGCCCGTTAAACCTTTGCAGCTGACACCATTGTTCGCAGCGAGTTGGCGAGGCCAAGGCCTTCGCTTGATCGACGTCTTCGCCTTCTACGCGGGCCGAACGGCAAGATGCGTATGGTCATATCAGCGGTAGAAAGAATTGGCGAAGAAGAAAGAAGTGACAGTAAGGGGGAGGATCACCGGTCTCACATCATTCCTCTCTGTCCATTCTAGCTGATGACTTCGCAGGTCAGACATTGAATTTCAATCTCGAGGTGGCCGAACTAGTTCCATTGTTCGCCATTTGCTTGGACGGAGGT
The DNA here is from genome assembly GCF_000836275.1 of Exophiala mesophila. NCBI lineage: Eukaryota > Fungi > Ascomycota > Eurotiomycetes > Chaetothyriales > Herpotrichiellaceae > Exophiala > Exophiala mesophila. Next base: position 3,448,030 of record NW_015622508.1, read on the forward strand.
CTGCCAAAATGTATTCTCAGAACGGAATGGGATCAGGCAGAGCTAGAATTCAGATCTATAAGGGAGGTTTTGAAGTTTCAGAGTGCCATGACCGGCTACGAGGTCTACAAGGATTACTCAAAGTATGCACATTGCGTGGCGTCTCGTTCACATGGCCAGGATCTAATCAGCGCATGCGCAGGCAAGTGGAGAAACTCGGGCTTTTCCTGACAACGGGGACCCTGTTCGAAGTTGGTGCAGCTCATATTCAGCTTTGGGTTCCACGGGCTTCTGAAAGGCCACCTAAGACGGCTTCGACTCCTGGCTCGGATTCTGCTTCGCCGCGAGCGTCTTTCGGGCCAGACTCTTCTTCCCAGAGCTCTTTGCGTTCTCGAGACAGCACCTTCAGTCTCGAAGGCCCTCGTCGCGGATCAGCTGCGACGTCTACTCAGTCTATGTCAGCTGTTCAACCGACGCTTTCAGCAAAAGCTCAAAAGGCAAAGGAACCAGCCCGCGTTCCTAGCGAGAGGGTTACCTTGGAAGAAGGACCCCAACCGCCGTTGCTCGTTTTATTCCTCACTGCTATCACCCCCCACCAAATAACGGGATTCGACCCTAGCACTGCGCCGTTTAGCATAATGACCATCTCGCTCGAGGAAGGAATTGAACCCTTTTATCACCGGTGCAACTGCCTACAAAGTGAGAAAACCTGCACAGTGGTGGCGCTGGAATCAAAGAGGCATTGTGGTCTTCCCGCGAAGAGGATCAGCGTCGAAGACCTGAGCTCATGGGATCTGATGCGCTGGCGGACCTCAACCCAGGCGTTTTCTCACAATACGTCGCGCCTACCGTCTCAGAACGGACAGCCACAGATATTCTCTCACCTCCACAGGGTCACTCTCTATTTCCGCGACCCGCATTCAAGACGTGAATTTGGCGGATACTGTTGTAATTGTGCCCCGCACCCGTCTGGGGCTTGCGTCCGTGACAATCATCAGGGGTTACTGGGGCGCTTGAGATGGAAAAACAGCGAGGTGGTATGAGAGTTTAGATGAGGCGGCACAGGTGAAAGAGCTTCCAAGAGTGGAAGAGCCCCTTGTGCAGAAGGCGGTGATGAAATCAAAGTGCTCATGGATTCTGGTATGGTTCGTGATTACGGCGCCCGATGTTTTGGCTAAAGATTAATGGCCAAAGGAGGGCGTTAGGCGTACTTGAGGCGCTTTATCTCTGAGGAGGAAGTATGTCTGATAGGAACCAGGGGGCTGTCTTCTAGACGAAAGTCATCTCAAACAAGCTAGAAACCTAGATCAACGCTGCTTGCCCTGAAGTTGTCAGTGCTTTGATTGATGCCGAAGTCCTCGCTTGAGATACGTTCATATTTCACGCTCGGCCTTGTCCCTATGACTGTTCCTTGCTGAACTCAATGACCGCTAAACCGCAATCCCATTGATTCAGCGCATTACACTTGTCTTTTGCATGAGTCAAGGTCAAATCTCTTGCGATTGATTCGTCCATCTCTCCATCGAGCATTTGGAACGAGCGGGCCTGGGTAGGCGACCTGGCTTCAGCTGACAGGCTGCGTGGCTGACTAAGATGTTACCTATCTTGGACTGGGATCCACGGATCAATAGTTTCTCCGCAAAGAAGCGAATCCATCAAATATTCAGTCCTCCGTCGATCTCTAAGCGTGTACTGGAATATGGCTGCATACAGGCAACGAATACCTCACCATCCTTCCGCATCTTACGGAGCTGGTTTGCTTCGCTGACCGTCTTTGTTCCTCGAGGGAGTGGTTTATGCCATGGACTCACCGACTGTATTGCGCATCTTCCGACAGCTGGCTCGACCGTCGCGGCAATGTGTCTACAACCCCAAATCCCAAGTGAGCAGGTCGGCAGCACCCTTTTCCAGCCAACATCGATCCTATGCTATAGGGCGAAAGAGCCATACGGACGAGCGTGGAGATAGTACATGGCAGCAGCGGACGGATATACTTCCTCGAGATGTCACACAACAGATTAAAGAGTTCCCTCGCATCACTGCAAAAGATTTACGACACCGCACCCAACGTCCCCGACGGGTCAAGATGTACACGAGGGACTTTATTGAAGGTATGGACACCCCACCACTCACAAGGCTGGTTTGATCGCAGCTAACATCTCAACAGACAGCTTGTATAACCCAAATTATGGGTACTTTACCAAGCATGCGACCATCTTTAATCCCGGCGAACCCTTCGACTTTCCCAATATCAAGGATGGCGCCGAGTTCAACCGATTAGTGGACCGCAGTTATGTCGAGTTTGAGGATGCCCTCGATTCCATCCAACCAAATGATCTGAGACAACTCTGGCATACCCCGACGGAGCTCTTTCGACCGTTTTACGGCGAGGCCATCGCACGATACCTTGTCACCAACTATAAAATGACCCTGTACCCGTACCACGATCTGATCATCTACGAAATGGGAGCTGGAAATGGCACGCTCGTACGTAATATACTCGACTTTATCCGAGAGAACGAGCCGGAAGTCTACACACGCACTCAGGTCAAGATTATCGAGATATCTGCCTCCCTTGCCGGGCTTCAATTGACCAATCTGCGACAATCTCCCTATGGTCGTGAACACCTCGAAAGGCTGCAGATCATCAACCGGTCGATATTTGACTGGAATGAATACATTCACTCGCCCTGCTTCTTCCTGGCCCTGGAGGTCATTGACAACTTTCCACATGACAGCCTGCGGTACGACCCGGATACTGAAGAGCCTCTCCAAGGCAGCCTCCTCATCGACCAAGACGGCGAGTTCTTTGAGATTTACGAGAAGCATCTCGACCCAGTCGTTCGGCGGTACTTGCAGCTCCGCCAGGTTGCTGCTCGTTCTCCCTTTACCACCCCTGTCTCGGGTCCCAAGTTCCTGCGCACCCTCCGGCATTCTCTCCCGCTGGCGCCCAATCTCACCAAGCCCGAATACATCCCAACATCATTGATGCAGTTCTTCGACATTCTGCATCGCTTCTTTCCCGCCCACCGACTGGTCCTGTCCGACTTTAACTATCTGCCGGACGCGGTTCCCGGCCTGAATGCTCCAGTGGTGCAAACCCGGTACCAACGCCGCAATGTCCAGGTGACGACGCCATTTGTCTACCAGGGTTACTTTGACATTTTCTTCCCCACCGATTTTGCCATGATGGAGGACGTCTACCGCGCAATCACCGGAAAGCTGACACGTGTTTCAAGCCACCAAAGTTTCCTGGAGAGCTGGGCAATTGTCGAGGAGACCATGGTCCGGAATGGAGAGAACCCTTTGTTGAGCTGGTACGCCAATGCTAGCGTCATGACCACAGTTTAGTGGAGATGAATTGGAGTCAGGTCTAAGCAAGGACGAGGAGATCTAGCTATAGGAACATTCACACCATGTAGATGAAGGTTACATGGTCGAGTCACCCGCATGTCAAAGCGGAGGCTGCCTGAATCACCCTCGGTATAGTATAAGATTTCGGTCAAGGGCATGTCTGTTTCTAATGCTCCGGTCATGGGGCTAGACTCAGGCTCAATCCGAACAAACCTGCTCAACCCTGTACGCGAAATGTTCTCCCGCTTGCTGTTTTCCTTTCCCTTTCTTCCGTTTCCGGCCTAGCACGATTGAGAACTAGAGAAGGAGAATCAGCGCCCGACGGACGATAAATGAAGGGTTGTATTTACCTTGCAAGAAATCAGCGGTCCGCCGTCTCATTCGGGAATGAATATAGGCCTTGGAGGCTTTGATGTGGTAGTGGAAATAATCTCGGAATGTTTGAATGTGGGAGATGACTTGTTCTCGACGGTTGCGGGTCAGATGTCGCGGGAAAAGGACTGACAGGTTAGTTAAGGCTTCCAGCAGACAAGACGTATCGAGAGCTGGGGTGCGGGGGCATCATTCTTACCAAATGTGATGAATCCAACCTCTCCCTTCTCGCCGGTGCGGCCGACGCCTTTCAATCCTTGTAACTCGAGAGGGGGATCACTCCTGAATAGGACCTGGGGCGCATTTTGAATGGCTCTCCGTCGGGCGTCGACGAATTCTTGTAAAAACACTTTTGCAAAGATCTTGTCCACGGCGTCGCTGAACAAGGTGGAGAAGATGACCGTGACGCGATCGTGAGAGGCTTTGATGTAGATGGCCTCAGCCTCGCGGTAATGGATCGACATGACTTGTCCTCCTTCCGCAACTCCCTGTGGGGCAGATTCGGACGTGTATTTGGCGGCTTCCTCGGCGAGGGCAGAGAATTCGTCAAAGGCTTTCTCGAATGGGGCTGCCATGACGTTTCGCTTCAGCAGGCTGATCCTGCGGACTAGCTCTTCTTTTTCTTCCGGTGTTGGGGGGAGGGACTCGAGGTCAATGAGGATGCTGAAATCGTAGCCGGCTTCGGTGTCGGTGATGTAGTTTCCATATTCTCGTTGCAGGACGACTTCGGCGCCATATTGGACTAGTTCTCGAAAACACTTTATCTGTAAAGAGATGAGAATCTGAGTCTTTGTATTAGGAGTCGAGATGTGGAAGGTGACGCCGTCAAAATCCGACACGACTTGGTCGATTGAGGTTGGTGCAGCACCGGAGAAACGCTCGGTTAGAATGGATTGCAGGAGAACGTTTTCGTAGTCGAGGAGTAGCATGGTGATCGGTTACGCCTCTCAACGAGGGTTGGGGAGAGGAGGATGAGTGGTGCTTGTGTTGCAGGAGGCTTTCGTTGGAAAGACTCAGGTCTGAATTGTAGGCAAGGAAGCCTAGTGCTCGTCGTCCTGAATGAGATGAGGGCAACGTCAGACAGTCAAGTCAAGTTGTGGCTGGTGGTTGCAGGTGGGGGCTGAGGGGGCCGAGGGGCTGAGGGGACTGCAGGACCTGGGGGTGCAACCTGCGTCTTGATCACTGTGGTTCGCAGCAAAGCTTGGCGACTAGTAATGTCTTCGGTCGCTACTGTATGGCGTGTTGCCACAAGGCTTGGAGAGTAGGGGGGAAAGGAGTTTCTGTATATTGACTGTATACTTGATCTACCGCGATTTATTCTCTTGGAAAGGTGTTCAGAAGAAGAGACACACAAAGTGTCCATGGACAATGACCCTTACCACATCATATTTGCAACGTTTTAGTTCACCTGCCAGGTGAGGAAGCCGTGTTGATGTTTTCTCCCTGCGCATTGATCGCGTCGGTTGGAATGCGCAGCTGCCCAGGCATTTCTGTTCCTCCTCCTGCTCCTGCTCCTGCTCTTGCCTGGCCGAGATATCGCCCACCCGCGCCTTCCGTATATTCTGATCTTTCTTTTGACCGAAGCAGGTCCATGCATGTAACTCTTTTTTCTTACACTCTCTTGCTCAGGGAGTTGCTGCACCTTGGTTGACCATGAACTGCTTCTTCTTCACCTCTACCATCTCTATACTCTCTCCTAGGGTCTGCACATAATTTGCCCCTTTCTCCATGTGGCCACTGTCACGTCTTTTCCCCGTGCAGAATCAGTTCCCTAGCACTCATCATGTACAAGTCTCTCTTCGTCACACTCGTTCTCGTCCTCGGGCAACATTCCACGCCCTGCGACTCTGTCACGCTTTTTCGCAGCCCTCTTAGTCAAAGAACAGAAGGTGAGCCTCTGTTTGCGTTGGCTGCAGCCATCTTATTGACCGTGGTCGCTAGCCATGCCACTCGACTGGGGAGCCGCTCATGCTAAAGCTGGTCGTTTTGTTGATCAATTGACCCTAGAGGAAAAGCTTCATATGGTCCGAGGCAATACTTCCACACGGGGACCTGGATGCACTGGCAACATCGAGCCAATCCCTAGACTATCATTTCCAGGCATTTGCTTCCTCGACGGCCCCAATGGTGTGAATCGGAATGAACTAGTCAGCGTCTTTCCTGCCGGCGTCACCACCGCTGCGACCTGGGACAAGCGTTTAATGTACAAGCGTGGTCTTGCCATGGGCTCCGAGTTCAAAGGGAAAGGTGGCCATGTCTTTCTCGGGTGGGTGGCCCATGACTCGAAGTCTTGAATGACTAATAACAATATTGCAGACCCAATGCCGGTCCCATCGGCCGCCATCCTGCCGGAGGCCGCAACTGGGAAACCTTTTCTCCCGATCCTTACCTCACTGGTGTTGCAATGGAAGCCACAATCAGAGGCGTTCAAGCAAATGGTGTACAGACTGCCTCGAAACATTATATCGGAAACGAACAAGAGACTCAACGATCAAACACAACCCTTGCGAATGGCACTCATATAAATGCCATATCTTCCAATATCGATGATCGTACCATGCACGAGCTGTACCTGTGGCCCTTTTCAAATGCTGTCAGAGCAGGTACCTCCTCCGTCATGTGCTCATATCAGCGACTGAATCAGACCTATGCCTGCGAAAATCCGGCTCTGTTGAACTCGATCTTGAAGGCAGAGCTTGGATTTCAGGGTTATGTGGTTTCAGATTGGCTCGCCACCCATTCCACCGCCCCATCCGCCAACTCAGGTTTAGATCTCGAGATGCCTGGCTTCTTACCCATCCCAATAGCAGGAGCAGTCCAATTCTTCGGTCCTCAGCTCGCACAGGCGGTCAGAGACAACTCTGTTCCTCTCAGTAGACTGGATGACATGGTTCGGAGAATCATGACCCCTTATTTTCTTCTTGGCCAAGATAGCCCTCGGTATCCTACTCCAGATCCTTCAATTCCCTTCGTCCTTGCAGTATCCCAATTTGGCCTGCCTACTGCGCGAGCCTGGTTCGAAAATCTGCTCGGTATTCCCTGGACTGAACCTAGACCCCGAGATGTGAGAGCTGATCATGCCTCTCTTATTCGCAGGATCGGTGCCGAGGGCACGGTTCTCCTCAAAAACGTTAACGCAACCCTACCCCTATCAAAAGTCACAAATATTGGCGTCTTTGGAAGTGCAGCTGGAGATCTGGTGGGCGGGTTGCAATACCCCGACGAAGGAAACCCGTCACTCGGACCCGTAGTCATCGGCGGAGGTTCAGGGTCTGGCCGCCTTTCTTACATTGTCTCCCCGTTGGCAGCAATCAAGACCCAAGCGCAAAGGACTGGAGCGCGTGTTCAGTATGTCACAGACGATAAGATCATCTTGTCATCCAAACTCGCAATCTATCCCACACCAGAGGTCTGCCTTGTCTTTTTAGCAGCGTTTGCTAGAGAGTCACGAGATCGGGATGGTCTCGAAGCTGATAGAAACAGTACCGCTGTTGTCCGCACCATTGCAGAAACGTGCCCGAATACCATTGTTTTCGTTCATGGCCCTGGTGTTGTCACTATGCCCTGGGCCGATCATCCAAATATCAAGGCCATTCTCGCTGGACACTATCCCGGGCAGGAGATTGGCAATTCGGTGGTGGACGTTCTCTGGGGCTCGACAGAGCCTTCCGGGCGCCTACCATACAGTATTCCCATGTTTGATAACCAAACAAGCCTTCCTATCGTGACCGAACGGAGTGGCCCAGGCGAGAATGATTGGCAGGCCGACTTTATAGAAGGCCAACTGATCGACTATCGAGCTTTTGATGCCCACAAGGTCAAGCCGAGATACGAGTTTGGGTTTGGACTTTCATACACAACATTCAATATCTCGAGCATCAACGTTACGGCCAAAGTGGCAAACCCTGCACCCCTTCCGGACCCTAGGCGTGCGGTCCAACCGGGGGGGAATCCGACGTTATGGACAGAGCTTGTTTCAGTCACGACCAAGATCCGAAACACTGGACGCTCTGCTGGATCCGTCGTACCTCAACTCTATCTGACATTTCCTTCAACTACGCCGGAGGGAACTCCTCCCAAGGTGCTTCGAGGATTTGAAAAGCTATATCTGCGAGCGGGAGCTAGCAGTGAGGTCGAGTTCGGACTCATGAGACGTGACGTTAGCTACTGGGATGTGGCCAGGAAGAATTGGGTGATTCCCCAAGGAGAATTTCAAATCAGCGTGGGGTACAGCTCAAGAGACTTGGCTGTCTCCGCAAAGATGCGGGTACTGACGTGATGAGTCCAGTCTAAATTCTCTTCAAAGCAGCCAGCCATCATGAAGAGAAGGAAACAAGTGATGACTACCGCTGGATGACATTGCGTAGGAAAGCTTGTATGCGTGCTATGTGTGAGGCGTTTGGGTCGATCAGGGTTCTGGCGTCTCGAATTTGATCAACGATGAGATGCAAAGGAAAGGCATCGTAGGACTAAGGTAAGCGCAACTGGTTGGTCGCGGGCCTTATTGCATTACAACTTTATAAACAGGTGTGCCCATGTCACTGCCGGCTATCAAGCAAGCAACCCTCACGATAGAATTAACAAGTCAGACTAGATACTGAGATATCTTTAGGGGCCGACGAGGTTCTTGACATTAGCTTGTAATCCATCTATCCATCTTTCTAGGCCTTTCTCCTGGCTGCGTCTGTGATTAGGGTTTAGGGCGCGCTAGACTGGCTTTTGATACACCTGAGTCTGGTGTGGTGGCTTTTCAAATTGCATCGGGGTTGCAATTCCCCTGCCCAACGGGCCCGGGGAAAAGTGCCCACTACTCTCTGGCAAAGTGGGAGAATCGAACCGATGATCTGTGGGGGGAGGTGGGAAGTACAGCTGGAGGTCTTGTTGCGGTTGCTGCGACGTTGGTTGGCCTTGCCATAGCGCTGTCTGGACGCCGCCGTACCGTGTCTCGTCATGGCTCATTTTGTCATGGGCAAATGTCTGGCTTCTACCCAATCTGGGCTCCTTGAAGTCAACACCCTCGAGACCGCCGAATATGACATCCCTCGCCTCGGTCACGGGTACATGCCCGTCGAGATTGGTCCACTTGCCACCCATACCAGCCTCCTCAAACATCATCCTCTGAACCTGCAATTTGTCATCCAAGATCCAACGAACACGTCGAAACGAGCCAGGACCGCCACGTACGCCTCGGGACTGCAGCCAGGATACAGTCGGCTGAAGCAAGAAAAACACAATGATAATGACTATCCCGACAGCAAAGACAATCACCAACCCCAACACTGAAAATGACACGGTGTCACCTAGAACCCCGACCTTCTGTGAATAACACATGGCCTTGGTGGCCGCATCAAATGGCTCCTCCAGGTAAGTACCAGGCGGAAATGTGTCTTTTGAGACACTCGAAGCGGCATATTCGACAGCGCTGCGTTGCAATTTAGCTAGGCTCACGTCGTACCAGGCCGAGACCTCGCGCTGCCATTGAGTAGAAGTCAGCTCGGATAGCTGATTCTGGTTCTGAACTGTTTCACTGGCAAGGAGGGCTGACGCGCCCCGGCCGCCAATTGAGTGATAGATACTCAGGGCCCGAGATGTGAGAATGAGGCGGGAAGCAACGGCGAATTGTAGGGAATTGAAGTTGAGAGAGATCGATGATGTCTCATTGATGTAGCTGTACGCTTGTTGGTAGCCTGTGAGTGGGGTGCATTGATTTTCGGCCATGTTGACACTACAGTACTGATACTGGTCCTGGCACGCCATGACGCTGACATATTCATCCGCGGAATAGTACGATAAGTCGACCCCAGCAAAAGTGCCGAGATCGACGCGAAAATTGGCGGAAAAGAACGGATCATTAGTCGGATACGTATACTTGATCGAATTCGAGGCGAGAAAGATCAAGGTGAGGTCGGCCGATGTTTGGTCGAGTTCAGGGATCGATGTCCACTGTGTGGCATCCAAGGGGGCCTGTGTTGCCCTGTGCATTATATTAGACTTGGGAACGCCAAGGCCGAGTTACAGAAAGATGAGAGACTTACACCAATTCATAGCCGAAGCCATCGATCAACGCGTGTTGATTGTACATGTAAGTGATATTGTTTCCTAGTCCGGCATCGGTGTATGTTCCATACTGGTACTGGCGGATACGGTCGCCTGCTAATCCCAGCCCATCGAGACCGGTAGAGTTGATCACTTGGACATACTGTTGGGTGACTTTGAGTGGTGAGCACGTAGCGACATGGCGGAACCCAACTCGTCCCGATTGGGGGGCATTGATACCCAAGTCGTTGTGAGAGTCAATAACTCCTGAATCGAGTTGGAAGGCTCGAGGGGCGGAGCAGATGGAGGGATCGGCAAAGGGACAAGAGACTTCTGATGCTGTGTATTGGATGCTCGGTTTTGTATAAGTGCTGCAGCGCAGATTGTTGAAGCTAGAGGCTTGGGCGTAACATTGACGGGCATAGGAAGCAGCAAGGATGGTATCATTGAGATCTTTGTTCTGCATGGCGACGGTGCGGGAGTTGATATCTGCAGAAGCATTGACAGCCCAGAAACCACACGAGTCACTTACAATGAGTCTCTGGGCACCAGCAGCCTGGGTGATGAGACCAGTCAAGACGGACGCAGCGCTGAAAGCAATCATAAAGAGCAGGGCCAAGATGGCGAGGGGTAAGGATCGGGACCATGGTTTCCGACCGGCTCTTCGCCAATGCCAGGCAGTCTCAGTGAAGGACTTGGTTGCTTCTGCTGGGGAAGTAGAGTTGCGGAAGATCAACTGGTGCTGGTGATGCAAGCCATCCCTGGCCTGGGAGGTGGAGGATAATTGATGTATCGTGTAGCTGAGAATTCTCCACAAACAAGAGCTGACAATGGTGACAAAAAGAGCAAGGAAGGCTGTTAAGACAGACGCCCAACGAGAGGAAAGGGTGAGGGTGCTACCAAGGACAGCACCCCGTGACCAATCAACCCAGGCACCAGTGAAGATATGGGCCCCAGTGAGGGAGGGCATGTTGCAGAGGGCAAACTGGGGAATTTGGGAGAGGACCAAAGGAACGAGATGGTGAAGGAAACAAGCTTGAGGGCCCTTAAGAGTGAGTATTGCATGCTGGGCCGATGATGACAAGAGGGAATGAAGGTATTATAGCAAGACTGCAGGGGGCCCCAACGACAGATAGCAGACAAAAATGACAAGGCGTTGCTGAGTCTGAGACAGACCTAGCAAAAAGAGTATGCGCATGATGAAGTGACTTGGGCTGAAGGGAAGTTCTGCAGAATGAAAAGTCAAGTCTGAAGAGGGTATGGGTGACCACGAGGCGGGTGAGGAACGAGGTGGAATCGTCCAATCGCAAGTTGCATAGGGGCTGGAACGAGCCGCAACGAAGCTAGCAGAGGCTCTGCCACGAGGACATCTGGCCGAACAATGGATATTGGCTGTAGAATGACGCTAGCTCAAGCATCTGAGAGAGGTGAGGCTTCTGGAAGACATGGGCGTGTACTGGATGTACGCTGCGGAGGAGCGGTGGAAGCTGGAAGCTGGATTAGCGTCGGGGAACCAAAATAGACATTTGAAATGTCCATGGCTTGAACGGATGGGAAAGATGACAATCGGGCATGGCGTCTTGTCTGCGTCTCATTAGCTTAGCAATCTCAGGGCTGAAGGGCCGAGGGGTGTAGGCTAGACCAAAGCATAGCGGCACAGCGTCAAATATGTCTACGGAGTGGTGGTAATAACAGAGAGCCACATTTGTCCCCAGATCTGTTGTATCCTTGGCAGTCAAGACTGGAGTAACGCTGGACACGAGGTGCCAAGGTGGGCTTTTCCGATCTAGGAATGTCGAATCTGGTTCAAATGGTACCGTGGCCTTGAGGTTGCCCGTGGCTTGAACCTTGGTACCTAGCTTGAGGATACCAAAGGTATTCCAGGCTTTTTTCTCTGTAGGTCGGCATGAAACCCGTGAGGGTGCTGGACTGGATTTCAAGAAGAACAACTAAAGAGAGAATCAGACTCATCGACTCATCAAGATTGAATGGGAAACTTGAAGAATGTCGTACCTTCCGCTGCGGGGTCAAGTTCCCCACCTGCCATGTGGAATTATTATTATATGTGTATCTTTTCGGGAAGCCGCCTCTCGACGACCTGAGACCACAGATCCCTATCGACCTAGGTAAGTTTAGGTAGTCGGTTTACCAACATTGAAATCCCATCTGCAAGGGCAAGTCGAAAGGCATTGGCCCCTCGATAGGTGTACCCATACGTATATGGAAACGAACAACTTGCTATCAAAAGGGTCCTTTTGCGTATGTAGCCATATATGTAGGCCTTAGGAGCTAAGTCGCCAGGTTGAGAAAATGACCGAACCCAGTCTTGGAGTCGCTGAACACGTTTATACTCGCCAACAGACCAACTGAGGGTGAACGCGCAGAGGCATGAATAGGGACGCCTCTTAAATTGGGTGTTGGAAGTTGGCTGGAACCTTCTCTTCCAACGTGAGACCATATAGCAGCGTGCGTCTTATAATGTGGCAGTCCGAGCTGGAACGCAGAGCAGACAAAAAGGTGAATACAGCCGCTGAGGAAACCTGGTAGACTGCGTCACGATGGTGCCCCCAAGTTTGTTGAATGCTGCCAAAAAAGACCAGCCTGAAGCCGCTTCTGCAATAGGCAGGGCTGCCGATAGTCACGTGTTATATTTCAGTTCTACGCGCCTTGAATGAGGCAGGCGCGACTCCAACGTAAGGAAAATGTTGATCAAACATCAATCCCTCCCTCCATCCATCAACATCTGCGCCTTTCGCCAACCACCATCTTCATAGTCCTTGGTTGCTAGTCTCTTCTTTCTGAACGGCTCCTCTGCCTGGATAATGCGAGCCTCCCAAGATTGCTGACCACAAGCATTTTCCTCATCTCTGGAGGACAACGACCCTCTCCCACCCCCCTTCCTACACCTTCGCCTCGCCCCTTCGCGCCGTTTCGTCAAATGCGCAGCCAATCTCACCGCCCTCTGTCCTCCCGACTCCTCTAGCACGTCGATCTCTGTCCTCCGAACTGCCCCGATTGAGAATGGCTTTTAGCCCTTCTAATGTCGCCTCCGCCCAGGCTGCAGGAAATTCCGTCTCCGTTCATGATGGTGCTCAGTTGTTGGAGATTCGCACCACTGAACTAGCCTTCCACACCCTCAACGGCGAAGTCAAGATCCAACTACTTCCTACACCTTGGCCAGACGACAATCTTCCCGCCCCATCGTCTTCCCTACTCTCCGTTGCTTCATCTCGAAAATTGGTCGCTGCCGCTGGGCCCAACGCCGTCTACATCGCTCACACTTCCAAGATCAGGGACTTGTTCCAGGCTATCGAAGGAGACCAAGTTCGCTCCTATGCTCCAGATATCACGATCCCTCTCCCTCGTCCTTGTCAAGTTGCCTTTTCGTCCGACGAGAGTGTCTTGGTTGCTTCCACCGAACACGACGGTTCGATCCACGCTTTTCAGCTCGACGCTCAACACATCCTCCAATCCGAACCAACCCTCACAATTTCCACCGGAGGCTCAAGACTGAGAGCTCTCGCTCCAAACCCTGCATCCGATTTGGCCCAGCTATTCGCCGTGGTAACTGACCGTGGCGACTGTTGCATTGCTGACCTCAAAGCGGGCGCCCTGGTCTTGCGTGACGGCACTCCAGAGTTGCTCAAAAATGCCACAGTCGTCTCGTGGAGCAATAGAGGTAAACAATTGGTGGTGGGCCGGAATGATGGTACCGCAGTTCAAATCAAACCCGATGGCAGCCTCGTCACCACCATTCCCAGGCCCTCTTCGCTCCCTGACAATGTTCACATCTCGGGAATCTCGTGGCTGGAAAATGAGTGCTTCTTCATTGCCTATACGCCAACTGCCTATGACACTGACCAAGGGATCCCTCCTTCCGACTACTTCATCGTCAGTCGTGATAAAGCCGCCCTCAACTATACCTTCGATAAGTTACCTGAAGTCGTCTCCCCATTCGGGCCCGAGAGGCTCCCTTCATCACATCAGATATCTCGCCTGAGGGGCTGGCAACCCAACTTGAGGGACCTCTTGATCGTGACTGCCACGACCTCTTCAGACGTCGGTCTCGTCACCAAATCTTCTAAGCCTTTATCGCCAGAAGGCATCGTGGACCCAGCCTTCACCGTAACAGTCATTGACGAAGATACAGAACGCCCTCAGCTCCCTCTCTCTTCCACATTCCAAGACACCTCCCCAATCGGAATGGCTCTCGATCTCTCAAGTACTGACAAAGTCCCGGGGCCGCTGAAGGCTCAGCCCGAAATCCTAGAGTCCGATGGCCCTATGCCCAATCTCCTTATCCTAAACCACGAGGGTGTCTTGGTCTCGTGGTGGGTAATTTATGCAGATTCGGTACGAGAGAAGACTCTTTACCCGGGCATCCTCAGTACACCATCCACTGCCCAGCCAGAAGCATCCCTCCCCCAGGCGCCACAACTAATTTCATCGACCGCGCCCAAGGTTCCTGGCCCTTCCAGTCCCTTTGGGTCGTCTGCCCTCTCTGGTGCATCACCAACAAGTTCCACCTTCGGCGCACCTTCCGCCCAGAGTCGGCTCCCGGCACCAAGCAACAGCTTTGGATCCTCTTCCGGCACCTCTTTTGGCCAAGCCACTCCCATCTCAATTGCAAACACATCTTGGACCAATACGGGATTTGGCGCAAATAGTACGGCGGGGACAACGGCGTCTGTGGCCAATAAGCCCACCTTTGGCGCACCAGGATTTGGCTCCACTAGTGCATTGGGAAAGCCTTCATTTGGAACAACAGCGTTTGACACTGCCAGCAAACCCACTTTTGGCCAGCAATCTTCCTTCGGGTCAGGCGCCACGAAGAGCCCATTTGCCTCCGCCGCTGCTCCCTCGTCAGGTTCTGGTTTTGGTGCATTCTCCAAAGCTGGGGGTTTTTCTTCATTTTCAACTGGGGAAGCATCAAAAACATCTCCCTTTGCGAAAGCCACCGGCTTTGGCGGATTCGGGACATCCTCCTCGACTAATTCGTTTACCCCGGGAACAACTACATCTGCCCCTTTTGGCGAATCTTCCCAGAAATCATTCCCTGGTGTCGGGACATCACCTTTCAAACTCGAGTCCTCTTTTAAGGGGGATGGAAGTGCTAAAGATGACCTCCCAAAACCAGATACTGCTGGTGGCTTTGGTTTCGACGCCTCTTTAGACGACCTTTTAGGCACCTCCAAGCCCGCACACCAAAACAACAGTAATGGTGCTACGGTTGGCGAAAAGAGTACAATTGGCAGCGCGGCGTCGCAGTTGACTGACAATTCCGCTCAACAAGAATCGGCGCCGTTCGAGGCCAAGTTGCATGGTCGCCCGACCACCACTCCACCTGCCACCATGAGCCAGTCCAAGGCCACCCCAGCAGCGCCAGTCTCGGGTCTTTTTGGCAATTCAAATGCTGACACAAGGACGCCAGAAGCTCCGGCTGCGAAACAAGGGTGGTCATTCGACGCCATGTCCTCGACAACTCCCAAGGAAACTCCCGCATCTTCTCTCTTTGCTCCAAGCTCTGATGGTGCCACGCCTGCGTTGGCCCAACACAGTCACTCGTCAGACACGTTTCATGCCAATCGAGAGACGCCACGGATCAAAGAAGAGCCTCCTAGTGATGATGAGCGAGGAAACCTTGCAAACATTCCAGAGGCTCCTCTCCCACCTGATCCGGTCAGTAAGCCTCGGTATGCCTCTGGAGACACGTCGGCATCTTCAGTCAACTCCAAGACTGTGACAGATGATGCTCCATTGCCACCCGACTTTCTCGCGGGCCCCAGGTCTTTTACTAAGGGACATTTGCAGCAGGAGCTGCCTAGTGACAACGAGGACGAGCTGAGCTCGGATTTTGACGATAGTGAGGAGGAAGTCACGGAAGAGTTGCAAGCAGCTGCCGAAGGCTCAGAGAATTCGCAAGAGGACCTCCAGACGTCACCAGAGAGTTCATTCAAAGATGACGATCGAAGCTTTGATGCCAGTCCTACTGGGGGCGCCTTTACCAAAATCACTTCCACAGGCGAGGCCAAGCCTGCATCTCGTCCATTGTTTGGAGAGGTAGTCACAGGTCTTGGACCAGCTCCCAAGTTCCCCGTGCCTCATCCACAGGAGAGTCCACGATCGCCAAGCCCGGTTCGAAAGCCATTTGCAAGTGAGGTCCTGCGAATGGATCCGTCAAGATCCGTCAGTGCACCTGCACGGCCTCGTTCAATCATAGACCAGAGGAAAGCCGAATTCAAAGAGTCTCCTTTCTCTCTTCAAGCAGCCAAATCTCGAGATGAGGAAGTTGCCAGGGAAAGACAGCGACGTGAGGAGGTAGCCCGGCGGAGAGCTGAAGAAGAAGCCAAGCAACTCGTGCCACTACAAGACGATGAAGATGAGAGACTGAAACAAGAGCTTGAGAGACCAGTGTCGCCTAAGGGTGAATTGGATGAATTTCTCTCGTATCAACCTCGACCACCTGAGGATACCGTTCGCACAGGTATTCCGGCTCAGATCGAGAGGCTTGCTTCGGACATCAACAAGATGGTCACAAACCTCGGCATCAATAACCGGTCGCTGACCTCATTTCTGCGATATCAGCAACCAAATGCCACCAACCAGTCATGGCCACAGGTCCTTCGATCAGACACTCCACAGGATGCACTTCACGACGAATGGCTTCTGGGTGACATTGAGCGGTTGCATGAAGGTTACCATGTCCTAGCGGTTGACCTTGAGGACAGTTTGGTCCAAGGCTTTGACGGAAAACTGGAGGAATGTCAGATCCTGCTCGGTCGTGACCTCTACGAGCTGCGAGCAAAACTCACGGCGCTTCGCAAGACCTTGCACAGCGCATCGGCTGGCAACAACACAAAGAGCGCACCATTGTCAGCCGAACAGTCATCCGTCCAGGCTGATCTCAGAAGGGCGTCTGCATCTGTTCAATCGAAGCTTGTACAGATAGAAGACAGTGTGGCGATTCTCAAAGCACGAATAGCAGAATCGAAAGGACAGGAAAGCTACAATGGCCGGTCTTCTGCATTTAGAAGAGCACCGACACACAAAAAGCCAACGGTCGAGGCGGTGACCAAGACTGTCAGCAAGATGATGTCTATGGCTGAACAAAAGAGTGCTGATATCGACGTATTAGAGGGCCAGCTCAAAAAGTTAGGATTAGGGTCTATGGACGGATCGACCTTAAGCCATGATAGCATCTCCAATGGAGCTCCTGCTGCAACTACCCCACAGCAAAATCGGAAATTGCTGAAGAGAGCGACTCCTGGAAGCACTAGCAGCGTCTACCACACTCCAGAGTCGCACTTTGGCAACAGTGCGCGGTCAAATCGTTTCCGAACAAGTCAGAATTCAGGCATGGTGACAATTTCAGGTGACGACAGAGAGAGATGGAGATTACAGGCCACGCGGAAGAAAGAGGCTGCGGCTGTGCTAAAGGCTGTTCTCGAGGCCAAGCGGACAAAGGCCAGAAGCACGGAATGAAGTAATCGAGTATCAAGCATTGCCTCAATTGATGTAAAACTACCATGAGGGGAATATGGATCATGAATACAATACTTCCTTCCGTTTCGCTCCCGTTTGTACCTTCGCCTGAATCCTGCCACGACACGATCTCGTGGATTTTCCATCACCATGCCCAAAGAACCTTGGCTAAAGAATTAGCCCTGTTTGTGTGATACGCATATATGGACAAGGTTGACAAAAGTCTCTCACTTAGGCACGTGACATATTGCCTCTAGAAGCTGCCGAGAACGCCCATAGGAAGTAGGTAGGTAAGTGGTCTAGTACTTGTGCGTACACGCACGACTTAATTATAGTGTAAGGGAAAATAGGCAAATAATCAGGGACGTGTCAACTACAGACTGTAGACAAATACTAGAAATTAGGGAAGTTGATGCAAACTAAATAGTATGAGTGATCGAGGCGCTCAGCGTCGACCTGAGAGGGAGGATATTCTGAGGCAGGTACCAGCCTGAGTAATTAAATCTACTCTGTAGAACTCATCGGCACCTGCATGGTTGCAGTGAGTGACTCCTGTGGTGCCTGCGAGGTGCCTGTTTCCCCAGCCCTTGGCAGCCACGGCACTACTTTTATTAGTCAACATCTGGGGGAGACTGGAGTCAGGCACGACTGGAAATCGGGAATCCCAAAGTCTGGGAAACAGGCGCGGAAAATTACTGTCCGCTATTCCTAATTAGTACTAGTCGCTGGGTGCCCATTTTGACTCGCAGGTTGCAACTTCCAACACCTTGACTCCTGACCTTCTCTCCAAACCGAGACTCTTTCTCACCCACAACACATCTTCAAAGTCCAGTTCCAAGTCAATCTCGTAGCTTGACGCCAGCAGACTTGAGCGTGAAACTCTTTCTTTGATTGTCCTTTCGTTCGCTTACACTCTTCTCGAGTGATCTCACCGCTGATTTCGCGGCTCCTCCATTCTCCCATTAGCCTGCCACGCCCTGCCTCACCCTCCTGTTCAGCCACTTGCTTGTCCTCCCGCCATCTCCTTCGCCATCGCCATCGTCAGATCACTCATATCGTCAACCTCTGGTTGTCTGAGTTAAGTCCACAGTTGCTCTGCATCCGTTGTCCTGCTTGCGGGGATCGGAGTACGGCAAACTGCCCTGATTCAAAGCGTTCCTTGCATCACCCAAACCTATCTGTCCATCCACCTACCCACCCATCCACCTTCCACCTCTCTTCCTCCACGGCCTGTTCCTTGACCGTCTATCTCATCACATCATACGTTTGAACACGCGCTCCACTCCACCCACAATCTCTGAGCCTTTTCCCGCGTCTCTTCGACTTCCTCAAAAAGCACATAAACATCTCCATTCCACCAACACTCCAGCCTATCCTTCTACACCACCCGCCCTCCTCCTCGCATTTGGACTTTGGCAATCCCCCTTCCTAGCACCAGCACCAGCCCGTTTTCCTTGGACGCACTGGTGTACATAATCTCAAGATCAATAATCAAAGATACCATTGAACAAAATACATCTCTGCACACGTGACTGGACGTCACGCGACATGTCTGCCTCACCCACGTCAACCACCGCCATGTCTTCTGCTAAGCGGCCCTTGGAAGACCCTTCATCTCCCTCAGCCCCAACTGACCTGCCAGACGCGAAACGACCAGCTCTGAACAAGGCCGCACAAGAAGAGCCCGCCTCCCACACCCTGGAGTCGGCCACTTCTTCCGGTGTCCCAGCTGCGACTGCAACTACCCTGCCGCCTCCTCCGACGACCAATGGCGCCGCTGAAGCCCACTCGGATGTCCCGTCCTCCGCCACGGCTCATTCGTCTGTGCAGCCGTCCGTTCCTGAAACCCAGCCCATCCTCTCCACCGCCTCCGAAAACGAACGAGCAACCTCCGAGTCCCATGGCCTCCCCGTTCAGGACGAAACCAATTGGATTCATATTCGCGCCGTAATCTCCAGCGCCGAGGCCGCCACCTGTATTGGCAAGGGCGGTGAAAATGTAACTCAGATTCGCAAGCTTTCTGGTGCGAAATGCACCGTCAGCGACTACTCACGTGGCGCTGTTGAGAGGATCCTAACCGTCAGCGGTGCCCAGGACGCGGTTGCCAAGGCATGTTTCTTCACAAATTTCTCTTGGGTGTGGCAAGACTGACATAGTACAGGCTTTTGGTTTGATCATTCGTACATTAAACAACGAACCCTTGGAGGCACCATCGACGGCACAGTCCAAGACATATCCTCTACGACTTCTCATCCCCCACATTCTCATCGGCTCGATCATCGGCAAATCGGGGGTGCGTATTCGTGAGATCCAAGAAGCTTCTGGCGCACGTCTCAATGCTTCAGACTCTTGCTTGCCACTGTCGACAGAGCGCTCTTTGGTGGTGCTCGGTGTTGCAGATGCGGTCCATATCGCCACATATTACGTCGCGGTGACTCTGGTCGAGCAGTTGACGGAGCGGTTTGGAGGCCCAGCCGCCTCGGCCTATGCCACCAGGAGTGGAGGACCTGCTGGTGTTGTCCCAGGGGGCATGCAAGTCGTTCCATATGTGCCACAACCTGCAGGAGGTCAATTTGGCCATCCAGATTCCTACAAGCGACACAACACCGCCCCACCGCAAAGAATGCCTCCTCAGCCATTCGTTGGTGCGCCTGCTCCTGGTCCTGCTCAACAAGTCTACCCTCATCATGCACAAGCATATGCAGCCACACCTCGAACGCCGAGTTACGGTGGACCAGTGCCACAGCCAGGAGCATACGGGGGCCAGCCAACTCCTCAACCCGGTCCACATGGGCAACCTGGGCAGCCGCCCCAGTCAATGCCTGGACAGCCCATCACCCAGCAGATCTACATTCCCAACGACATGGTGGGTGCCATCATTGGTAAGGGAGGGGCCAAGATCAATGAAATCCGCCATCTCAGCGGCAGTGTGATCAAGATCAATGAGCCTCAGGACAACAGCAATGAGCGACTGGTCACCATTACTGGCACCCAGGAATGCAACCAGATGGCGCTGTACATGCTCTATTCAAGGCTCGGTGAGTCCTGATCCTAACTTGGCTTCCCGTGCTTCATAGCAGCTTTGTTGTCTAACTTGATACAGAGAGTGAAAAACACCGAATTTGAACAATGGACCATGGCCGGGACCGATAATGCCCAGTTCAAAACTCCTCGTCGCTATTCCGTGAGCTCCCTCGTAGAATTGAGACTATAGGGCAAGAGTCGATGGGCATTGATACCTAGGCAGTTGAGCCCAAGGTTGGAAAGACACGGCACCGTGGGACACAGGTCCATGCCTCTTGAAAGTGCAGAAGGCAGGCAATTTGATTCCCTCCAGTGACGAGGCATGAAGGCTATCTCCCCACAAACGGGGAGCTTCGCTGTGACGGTTTAGAGGGAAGGCCGAGAAAGTCGCGAGAAGCTGAAAACAGCGGCGGCAATGTTGAGTGATGGAAGACGCGACGGCAAGATAGATGGTCATCCAACGAGACATATTGTATGACAATAATAATTAGGTGTCGTGAACACGACTCACGTGGAAATGTGTGTAAATGGATCACGAGCACGTGACATGACTATTTGTATATGCAAAGTGTACTACGTTGTCCCTCGACTAAAATGTGTGGGAGCGTTAGAATGTGTGAGGCGGGGCTGGGGATGAAAATGTGGCGGGGCTCTCTTGGGTCTGTGGACTGACCCAATTGAAGAGAGGGTTTCACCCTAAACGACATCACGGTCCAACTCGGTGGTTGGCTCGGCTAAGCATGAGGCAGTGGACTTCAGTGGACCATCAAGAGAAGTTTTTCTTGTGACCCTTGAGTACCTCGGGAGCATCTTGGGAGAGCTGCATCCTTGAAATCATTGTATCCAAGTCCTAGTTTCGACCAAGTTAAAAGTTGGAGAGCATTCAGCCAAGGTCCGAAGACAGACTGACGACTGCTGTGCCAAACTCTACGCATCTGGACTGATCGGAGTTGTACTCTAGAGGACACCAGGGCCTGAAGTAAGGACAGTGGCCCACGATGGCAAACTTGACCGCCAAATATGCCCCTCCCTTTCGAGCGGAACACATGGGGTCCCTCCTCCGTCCCCAGGCTCTGTTGGACGTGCGTTCGCAGATCCGCGATGGAGAAGCAGCCCCGGCTGCGCTGACGGAGGTTGAGAAGCAGTCTGTGGGTGAGGTCGTGCAAGCTCAACTGTCGCTGGGTTTGCGGGCGGTGGGAAGCGGCGAGTTCAATCGCACCCGGTTCTGGGGCCTGTTTTGGGACGAGCTCGAGGGAACTGTGCGTCTACAGGACGCCGATGCCAGCATGTTCCGTCTCTACCATCCGGACGTGGTGAGCCTGATCGAGAAAGATCGCAAGGTGATGCCCGGAGACAGTGTCATCGCTGGGTCCAAAGTGCACAATGCTGGCACGGCGAGCAACTTGCACGAATTGCGCCTGGTGCAACAGTTTGTGCCCAAGGAAAGGTGGGGGGACATCAAGTTGACAATGATCACGCCAGCGGTAGGTTCTCCAATCATTATCTTGCGCCTAGATGGGAATTGGTGACTGGACATGAATGCAAGACTAATAACGGTTGCACGTGTGCAGTGGTTCCACATGAGATATAAACAAGGACGGGCATACACCGCCGAGGCCTACTCCAACGACAGCGAGTATTTCCGGGATGTTGCTCTGGCATATGCAAAGGAACTAAAGGACCTATACGCGGCGGGACTCCGAAATGTCCAGTTTGACGACCCAGGACTTGCTTGTGAGTGGCTTCGCCTGAAGAACGAGAATACGGCCTGAGCTGACGTGAATAGATTTCTGCTCCAGTTCATTCCGTGATGGCTGGGCAGCAGACCCCGACAACATTGGCACGGTGGACGAGCTGCTCGATGCCTACATCAAATTGTACAACGATTGCCTCGTTGATCGGCCAAACGACCTACACGTTGGAGTGCATCTCTGCCGAGGAAACTTTATCGGAGGACGGCATTTCGCCGAAGGAGCATACGACATCATCGCTAGCAAGCTCTTTCAAAATCTTGATGTCGATACGTTCTACCTGGAATACGACACGGAGCGAGCGGGTGGATTTGAACCATTGAAGTACTTGCCCAAGAACAAGAATGTGATCATCGGGGCCATCAGCACCAAACTGCGACAGCTAGAGAACAAGGACGAGGTCAAGGCGCGTGTGTTGAAGGCAGCCGACTTTGTCGCTGAAGGATCGGGACAAACGAGAGAGGAGGCACTCAAAAGAATTGGGTTGAGCCCTCAGTGCGGGTTCAGCACGCATGAGAGTGGTTATCCTTTGACATTGGAGGATGAGACAGCCAAACTGCGTCTGGTTCGGGAGATTGCAGATGATATCTGGGGCGAGCCATGAGAAATGAAGGAGACCGACGAGATGTCAAGACTTCTCGTGTTCTGGGGTTGTTCGATGATGGCAGCTATAGCGTGGTTTGCCAGAAAGAGAGATAGAATCAAAAGTTTGAGATATGATCAAGTAGAGGTGCTCAGAAAAAACTCAATGACAGATATTTTTGTCGAACAATGAAAGGATGAGGTCTTTGACATTGAGGAACGAGAAAAGGAAGCTACAAGCTATAAGCAGAGATGGCTCACTGTTGGCAAGCAAACGTCGTTGGCGTCATTTATTATATTATATTATATTATATTTTAATTCCACTGCAGGCGGCTACGAATGGCTGACTCGGTTCAAGCAACAACGAGGTCGCCCATTGATCTTTATTCGAGTGACCATTGCTGGTTTCTACCACCTTGCCAACAGGTACCTTTAAAGCATGTCCAAACGTGACTGGTACTATTAAGTACAGTACATGATGATGAGAGGTACTTGAAAACAGAGTTGCAAGGTTTCAGAATTCCAAGCCACATGGGCACACGGGCACACAGGGTCACGGGGTTCAAAGATGCCTCCGCAGAAGCTCCATATATTTACGGAGTAGTTGGTCGCACCTGCCTGACGATAGGCACAACGCGGAGCTTTAGGTTGGTTTTATGTGGAGCTTGGATGATCTTGTCCCTTCTTATTTATCTTGGCGCATCTTCTTCCTCCATTTCCCCACGCGTCCCCCACGATCCTCCTTCTCTCCTCCTGTCATCCACTCACCTTTGCATCTCAACCCTGGTCCACCCACACCACTTCAATCTCGCTCTACGGAGTAAACCTCTCCTCAAGTTTACAAGTATTTATGACTACCTAGGTAGTTACCGGAGTAGGTATGGGATGAGTGCGGAGACCCATACGACT
This sequence comes from Exophiala mesophila, assembly GCF_000836275.1. NCBI lineage: Eukaryota > Fungi > Ascomycota > Eurotiomycetes > Chaetothyriales > Herpotrichiellaceae > Exophiala > Exophiala mesophila. The sequence continues at coordinate 3,471,520 of NW_015622508.1, forward strand.
TTGGCGACCAGAACCATCGGCGTCATTGCCGATATCCCGTCACCGTTGTTGTCCAGCCTGCATGTTGTCATCCTATCTCACCCCGAACCGTATTTTCTCCAACCCAAGGGTTCAATTGTTTTCTCAACAGTATGCCGTCATTGCCTTTCGACCTGTTTCCTCACCGTGTTGCCCCCATCCTCTCATGTCATGTCTCCGCGGGTTTCCCTCGGCTCTCTGATACTCTCGCTGGGTGTTGTCCCGAAGCACCACCCGTATATGTCATTCTCCAACCATCATGGCAAATGCCAGTCCGACAATGGCCAATCATGGGTAAAGGTAGGTGGCCTTGTCAAATGGGTGGTCATCGGTCGGTGATCAACGCTCATCACTTCCTCATCAGCACTCACTCAACCACATGGTTTTATACAGGCTTGTCCCTCTTTCACTATTGCCATTAGATCTCACAACCACACTCGCCTCGTTCCCAGACCCCCCTTCTACTGCTGAAACTTTTCTCTATTCATTTTACTCTATCTCACAACCTACCTAGTAGGTGCCACAATGCAAGGCGTTGGGTCATATACCTTTGGGGTGGCACTTTTTGCTGCAATTGGAACTTTCCTTTTTGTGTGTCCCTTGAATATTCTCCATTCTCGCTCTTCTAACTCAGTGACACCTAGGGGTTTGACACGGGCATTGCGACGACAAGTTGGTCTCACCCCATGTATTTACCCAACCCTCCCGCAGACCCTGACCAAGCCTATAGCCATCGCCCATCAATCATGGATAGATTACATGGGAAATCCTTCGAAAGGCCTGACGGGCTCAGTAAACAATTCTTCATCTTGACTAGACTCCCCCCTTCTCACCCTTGATAGGTCGTGGCCATCTACATCGCAGGCGAGGCAATCGGTGCTCTTGTCCAAACCGCTATTGGTGACCAACTGGGGCGCATTCGTTTCATGCAGTTCATGTGTGTTGTCGTCACCATTGGCACTGCCATTCAGACGGGCGCCATCAACATAGGCATGTTTCTCGCTGGTCGTGGTTTGGCTGGCTTTGCCGTCGGGTTAGTACTCATTACCTCTCCACTCTAGTAGCCCGTCTTCTCACCCCTTTGTAGTGGTCTGGTAGGAACAGTCCCCATCTACCTCAGCGAAATCTCTGCCCCTCACACTCGTGGTCTCATTGGGGGTATTTCGGGTTGTGGAATCAGTCTCGGCACCATGGCCTCAAACTGGGTTGGCTTTGCATGTGGCTACGCACCTTACGGCGCCGTTCAATGGCGGCTCCCTTTGGGCATTCAAATCCCCTGGGGGATTATACTTTTTATCGGCCTAGCCACCTTCATGCCCAATTCACCTCGTATGCTCATCCGCAACGGCAAAGTCGATGAGGCTAGGATCAATTTCCTCAAGATTCGTCGCGACCTTGGCTCTCAGGAAGCCCGCGAAGAATTTGCCCTTATGCATGGGCAAATTGTGTTTGAGCAGAAGCGAGAAATCAAGTCTATCAAAGAGATCTTCAAATTATTCCGACACCGTGCTCTGGTGTAGGTCTTCCCCTGCCCCGTTGCCTGTTGCGAGACGAGACCCAGCTCACCTCAATTCCAGATCAATTGCTGTCCAGACAATGACCTCCCTCACCGGTGTAAATGTTATCCAGTACTACCAAAGTAAGCTTCAGTGACCTCTGTGCCGTGCTCCTTCCATATTATACTTTACTGACATGGATCGAGCCATCCTTTACAAATCACTCGGTATCAATTCCCACATGATTCTGGCCCTGGCTGCAATTTACGGCACCTGTGCATTCGTCTCCAATGTCATCACCACGAGATATGTCCTTGATGCCTGGGGACGCCGACCGTGCGTTAAGCCATGACCTGGTCACATCAAAATGGCCGCCTTTTCAAACATGAACTGACTTTGTCTCCGCAGCATGATCTTGACCGGCTTATCTGCTGTTGTATTGATTGAAATCTATGCAGCCGTCATGCAGCGAGTGTTTCAAAACACGGACAACAAAGTTGGAAAAGGCTTTGCTGTCTTGGGAATCTATTTGTTTGTGGTCTTTTACTGCAAGTCACCCTCAAATATGAGCACATATACCGATCCGACCTTCCATTCCCCATTCTCCGCCAAGTGATCCCTGGCTAAATCCTTGTTTGTGCAGATGGCATGCTTAATAGTACCACATGGCTTTACGGTGCTGAGGTGTTGCCAATTGCTCTCCGATCAAAAGTCATGGGCCTGGCCGCAGCGAGCCATTTTATCGTCAATGTGGGCAGTAGGTTCTCTCAGACTCCGTGTCGCGCAGCCAAATACTTCATCTGCTGCCAGAACCAATATTGGGATACTGACCCGTTCACCATCTTTTCAGTAACCGAAGCGGGACCGAGCGCCTTTGCAAACATTCGAGAGAACTACTACTACGTCTTTGTCGCGTGTTCGTTCTTCTTCCTCGTTGTCGCCTACTTCTACTTCCCGTGAGTGTCTGCATGTGCCTGGCGTGGCCTTTTGTATCCACGACAAACAGCTGACGATGGAATGATAGGGAAACCAAACACAAAACGCTTGAAGAGATCGCTGCTGCCTTTGGCGACAAAGTGGTATTGTTGACCGAGACCGAACTTGCGGCCGAGGACGAGGCGTTGGGTCACAAAGTGGACGAGATGCGAGTAGAGAGGGCCGTAGAGGATGGCCGTGGCTAGTGGTCCATTTGTCGTGCCGCAATCATGTACTATGTGAATCTGCCATCAATGGGCGCACCGATAGCACGACCTCCCTGGACCAGGGTCTCTTCCCTTGCCCTTCTCACAAGTCTTGAATTTCTACAAGTATTTGCCGAAAAATGTAATCTGGGATGGCATGGCATTGGCCTTGCAACGAAATGCGCCAGAAGGGCTTGTTGACGCGCGTAGGGTGCCCACGAGCTGAAGTCCGGCATAGAGCCATTGATACCCGTCAAGTGGCGGCCCTATCGAATGGTTCTCCTGGTAATGTACATGCGCAACGGAAACCCGTCTCTTTAACGATATCTCTTCTTGCCCCCCAACACTGCCGTCGAATCTCACCTAAATCTAATGCATTCCAAGACTGAGCTACGATCGACCCAGACTGATCTGCCCTTCTTAATCGACCGACCCATCATTATACACACAAATTTTCCAAACTCCACGCATGACTGGCTGGCTAAGAAACGTCATTGTCAATGTCATTTTTCATCCCTCATTTCCCCGTTTGAATGTAGCCCACAGTCCACAGCACAATCGTCTCTATCATCCACCGCCTGCCACATGGTCCAGCGCGTTGCACATCAATTGTACAAACCATTTATCGCCGTTGTAACCATGGCACGCTTCTACCATGCTGCTCAGCTCTTGACCACTCGTCTTGGCCACGGAGTTGGATTCGAGGTCTGTGCCACCTATTGACGTTCCATTGAGGGACAAGGTTGAGTTGGTTGAATCGGTTGAATCGGAAGCTCCTGTACTGTTGCTGGTCACCAGAGTGGAGTTCTCACTTTCGACCTGATTGTACGACGCACCCCCGGAAATCAATGTCAACGGAGTCCCTTGTACTTTCCAGCCTTCGTCGGTGCTAAGCGCTGTTTCCGGCGGCGATTGGGGCCCCAATGTCCCCGGTTTCCATCCGCCCGAGATACTCGTCGGGTGACCGGTCGAGTCTCGGACACAGTATTGGGAGTTAAATTGTTTACCTCGCCGTTCGCGGAAGGCGACGTCTGCCAGCCGTCGCCACAAAAATGCCGGGTCATATAGCATTTCCCGCGTCCACCACAGTCGACAGTCCGAGGCTTCATAGACAAACTGAAGCGGTGTGGCAGATTTGTCGCCGATGCGGTAATGATTCCGTCCATTGACAGAACCACCTGTCAACCCAAATGAACGCAAAACAGGGTCTGCAGTGAAATTTTCCCAGATGGTACCATTTACCGAGTCTCGAAAGACGTTGGTCGGGCTGTAGAAAAGATCGTTCCAGTACGGATAGAGCAGGCCGGAGTCGGGAGTGGACTGATATGTGAAGGCCTGAGACCCTTTGGTTCCACCGACGGATTGCATGGGACCCGTTTGCGGCCGACCACCTATGGAGATGAATTGGACGCCTGCATAGTTCTTGAGATATTCAGAAAAAACCGCACATGTGCTTGCGCACAGCCCATCGTGCAAAACTATCATGTCTTGCGAGGCAAACGGTCGACGAAAGCCAGTCCGGTTCTGCGTACCAGTAATGATGACACCGGATCCCACGGCGTCGGAAGCGTCGACGTTGGTATAGTTGTTTTGAAAGAATGCTGTAAAGTTGGACCCATTTCTCTCAAAAGGGCCATAGACGGCTTCGAAGTTTGGAAAGGCTCGAAGGTTGGGGTCGACGATGGTTTGATATGCAAGCGGTGTCAGGATAGTTTCGGCGATCTCGTCATCCTCCTCGCTGTCAGTTTTTTTCACAGCAGAAATGTTTTGAGACGCAGCATTGCCCAAGATCTCGAGCCCGAGGTGTGCTCGCATATCAGACTTTGAATTGGGTGGCATGGAGGGGAATAGCTGGGCAAAGGTGTCGGTGCCAAGGTCGATATATCCACCTAAGAGGGTGTCAGTCGTACAGAGCAGCATGGATGGCAATAGTGGAAACGGGACACTTACCAGAGTTGCCCTGCAGATCAATGATGAGCTTCCTCTTTTTACTTCTCACCGCAGCGGACAGGAATTTTTCAACGACCTGTTGAAACTCTTCCTGATAGTCATGGGCGCTACTGGTCAAAGACTGGAATTCGGTGATTTTTAGTACGGCGACATCGGCGTATGACGGCTCACTCAAATAGTACCCGGCGACCGAGTCTGCACTATGTTTGATGACAGGATTCGGGGAGAGAGGGACATTGGGCAAGGCCGGCACTGGGGTTTCGGTCTCGTCTTCAGATTCGACAAGGGTCGTGCGAGTGGAAGCAACAGAGGTAGTCTCGGTGACAAAGCCATTGGCCCCGGGACAGAAGGCTTCGTATCCTTCTTCTCCGGTGGCCAGGCCTTCCAAGGGGACGTTGACGATTGCTTGGTTTGGAAATTGCCTGGTGGTTCCGTTGGCGAAAGTCAGGTTGGTGTGAGGGCCTGGGTAGAATACTGGAGAGACAAAGGTGGAGTCGGATTGTCGCCCAAGCTGGAAAAACACTTGGTTCCACAAAGAATCTGGGTCTTGCGATGGGTGAACGAGAGATTGTTCAAGCAGAAAATCGTTCACGTCCACGCCGTCAATCTCAAGGACTGGCGAGGGAGTGAAGCCGGTAACTGGCTGGACCACATTGGATTGAGGATTGAATTGGACAATGTCGTCTAAGAGGTATTAGGAGAGCTGCAGGTGGAATGGGTGAGAAGGTGAGAGGGCCCAAGCGAACATACCAGACATATATACTTGGGGCGTCTCTTGACCGTCTGAAGAGATGGAGACGAGTCCTGCGCCCACATTCGATCTGACAAAAGTGAAGGCACCCATCAGGTCACCCTTCCAAGCCAAATGTCCATCTCTTGCGGAGAGTAGCAAGGTGGTTATATCAAGCTGAAATTCATATTCGCTCTGATATTGAGCGGCTTCGACGTTCTGTCGGATGAGGTCGAACCCATAGTCGAGGTCGACGTCGGGGAAGAGGTAGCCGTTCGGGGGAGACTTGAGAATGTCTTTGGAACTGTGAAATTCGAGGTAGGTGCGTAGGGAACCTAGGAGTCGCAAAGCGGGCTCTTGATAGTTGGGAATGCTGTGCAAACAATCATAGGCTACCTCGGCGTCGATCACGATGGTTGTGGCTGAGGAGGCTCGGTCAGGAGGAAGCCGGACTAGAATAAGGGGATTAAGCTTGCTTACCGGTGGGATGTGCTGCTCGAAAAGAAGAGTATGCGCTCGAAGCCTGGCCGCAAGCGTCGTTGGTCACGGTTGAATTCAGGCGGCGGAGGAGGATGGGGTGGGAAGGAGAGGTGGAGGTACGGCATTGTGCAAGTTGAATCAGGGATGAGATTGCAACAATGAAGGATATGAGCCAGCCTTTGGCCATTTGGGCCGATTGGGCCGATTGGAATGGGGTGGAATGACTCAAACAAGATTTGGTTGCAGCGTTACGGCGCGCACCTCAGCCAGATGGCGACTGCATGAGAGTTGGGCTGTTGGACAGCGGTAGAGAAGTGGCCACCGAGGACGATGGAGAGGAATGACGTCTCACAATTGGATCTGGACAATCGATTGCGAGGAAGGGAAAGGACCAGGCGAGGAAAGAGTTTAGAGATGTCAATCTGGACAGGACATGGAGGAGGAGATATGACAGTGGTTGATGTCGGAGTAAAGCAAGGCTGGCGCAGGGAAGAGTTGAGACAAAGTGACAAGTTGTGAGCTGTGGTTCAATGTCTGGGGTCCGATTCAAACTACTTGCAATAGAGAGTGAGAAGGAGATTGAGCATCTTCCTTACAGACGGCTCAAGAGTAAAAGGCGAGGAAAATCGTGCCGTGTGGCATAGTTGGAACCTGGATTGGCCCCCATAACCCCGTGAGATTCTGGATCTTGGACTCTGGATACTGGAGATGGTGGGGGTTTGGGGATCTGGATCTGTTAAAGTTGAGAGGCTGAGACTGAGGCTGAGGCTGAGGCCAAGGATCCCAAGATTAGAAGTAAGCACGTAAATATAAACGGGTACCGAAGAGTACCTACGAGGTTAGTACTCGGAGGTACTTGTAGGGAGTCATGTGTAGGTACGCATACTAATTATAAGAAGAGTAAGAGAATTGTCTCCGTTTCAGCCTCCAGTACAGCAATACTTAGTACCTTATTTGTCTCCATTAGGTAGTACTTCGGAGGATCCTATCCAAGTCCCTTCTTTGTATGTGGTCCTACATGTAAATGGGCCCAACCATTAGACATGGCAGAGAAAGAGGCCTACCAACCCTCACACTACACCTAGGTACCTAGGCACCCAAGTAGGGTAGGTAGTCTTCGACCAAACAAAAGCACCTACCTATGGGCACCTATTAGCACTTATTAGCACCTATAAGTATATCGGGAGTAAGGTCACGCAGGTGTATACCTAGGTACCTACCTATAGGTAGATCGTAGGTGCCAACGTAGGTAGGTTCCTCCATCCAACTTCAGCGGGTAAAAAGCTCAATCAATACATGGACTACCGTCCTTTGCTTAAGTAAGGTACCTGACACCTAAAGCAGCAGTGTAGCATGTAAAAATAATAACAATACATCAACCTAATGACACCAAATCTTTTTGTATCTCTCATGTTCTGCTGTCCAATCTGCACAGCTTGAACGTGCTGGGTTCTCCACCAACACCATCTCCCGTTTGGGCTCTGTCTTGGTCTTGTATCGCCATCATTCATCATCTCTTCGTCGCTGTCGACGGCGTGACCGCTGACTGCGTCTGATGGCGTCTTCGGTCAGAATCTCACTAGGCAGTTCGAATTCGTGCTCCGCCAGATCAGGTACCGGTACACCAAACGCCAGGATGATCCGTCCTCGCTGTCGTCCTGCCACCGCCGCGTCTCTCAGATGTTTCTTTGAGAAGAAAGATGTGAACGGCTTCGGAGGCGCAGGTGGGGGTGGAAGAGGCGGTGGCCCTGTCTGCTCGACCGTTTTGGTAGCCAATTTTTTTCTGCGACGTGCGCTTTCTGCCTCTTCAATCAGTTGTTGCGAGGCCAATGCATCCAGTTCGCTCGAGTTCGGAGCCTGAGACGACGTGCTGTCCATGCTTTCTGCTGTATCTTCACTTGATGAGCGACCCCTGTCGGCTTTGCTATTTCTTCGACCTTTCTGCTCCTCCTCCTCGTCCTCCTCCCCTTCCTCTTCTTGCTCCTCTGTTTTCATTTCTTCCTCCAGGAGCGCCTGTTCTCGTTCCAGCTTCCGTCGTTTTTCCTCTTCCTTCCATCGCCGGAATTTTTCGATCAACGCCTGGATCTCCCGAATGAACAGTGTTCGCTTCGGTTCGTATCGTTTCTTTTCCGAATCAGTCACTCCGGTGATGCCCAGCGTTTTAAGCCAATCGGGGCCACGGAGATCCTCCAACAACTTTTCCAACTGATACTTTTCATGTTGTGCTCGTTCCCGGTCTCCATTCTTCATTTGTTTTTCGTGCCTCTCCGCCTTGGCATGGATCTTGAGGTAGTAGTCCTCATGCAGTGGGTCAGGTGCTGCCAGATCTGTAATTGTTCCCCGTCGAGAAAATTGTATCGTATCCGTGAGATACAATGGCTTGTTGGCACCGAATGGGTCCTCCTTGGGTGGGCGCGGCTCGAAGTCGGGCGTGTCATCAATTAGTACAACGTGTGTTCTGGTGGTGATGGAATCTATTCATCGTCAACAAAATTTCCTACAAGACACCATCCATTTGACCTACCTGGATCAGGAGCCTTGAGGCTTAGCATTTCCTCAAACTCGGGAAAGTACTGGGCGAGCTCTGTTTTGGCCCGTGAGCCGCCATCTTCGGAGCGTAGCTTTCGTTTTTCATCCTGCGTTGAGGTGACTGCCTTGTTGCGGATTGCGGCTTTGGCCTTGGCCTCGATGATCTTGATCTGCTCATACTGCGGCTTGCCACTTGGCGACGCGATTGGGGTGGATGTGGATGTGGTCGGGGTTAATGTAGATATTTCAGCCTGAGGTACGACACTGGCTGGTGCAGGCGGGTTAAACTTTGGAACTCGACTCCTCAAGGGAATGTGCAGTTGTGGTACATCGTCCCTGGTGTTCGACAGCCGCCTTCTCTTGAAAATGTGATCCTTGTCCGAAATGGTTGAGGCTCTCAGGCGCTTGGATGGAAGGATGTTGCCGGCATCGCGGGACTGGGTCAGGAGCGGAGGTGCCTGTGGCAGAGAGCGAGAGTCTGATTGAGGGCGGAGGTGTGTCTTGTGGCTGTCCGACGCGATCAAACTTGAACGAGGACTGGATCGTGGAAGGGAATTTGAACTCTGATCGCGTAATCCTGAACGCCTCAAGGACGACCTGGAGCCAACCGCCATGACATGGGTTGTTTTGTATCTATCATGATGTTGCGGTGGCAATCAACATCAAGTGCGCAAGAACGAGGTCACGTAGAGGCTCTGGTCATACGAGTGTTGGTGTGAAAGATTGAGCCTGCTTGCTCCTCAGTCGCCCTTTGAGGTTGAACGACGTCTGTGACTGCGGAGCTCGTGCGGTGCAATAAATTCTATCGTCTGACCAGGTGATTTTGGGCTGTCTGTGCCTCGCCACGCGTGTTTCTTGCTTCATTTCACTGCCATTCACGCCATCCTACGACCAGGTACTCCGCCTCTTACAACAATCAATTTGTCAGACAAGCGCCAATACTGCATGATACTACCAAGGTCCCTGACTCCTGCAACAATTCAATCCAATGCCCATGAGTACCTACACAACACAGCAAGGGGGCCCTCGGGCTTCTGTCTACCCACTGACCCCCTCTACCAACCTTGACCACACTTTTACCTTTAGAAAAAGCATAAAAACCCCGGAAAGTCTGCCCTCACATGTAATGTCACAGATATACTATACAGGTCAATTGAGGGCGCGTCCAATGAACCATTTACTACAGATAGTGTCATTCCGAGCTGGGCAATATGCCCCGGTCATGGCTTCTCTTCGCTGTTGCCGTCCCGTGACCCCGACCCTGTGTCGTTACTAGGAGTGTCCTGATATCCCTCGTCATCGCTATACAAGTCATCGTCGCTTTCTCCAGCGAATGCATCGTAAAGCTCGCCACCACGCCGAACTCGGCCGCCCCGGCTTCTTGACTTGAGCCCCTGTTGTTCCTCGGCATCCTCGTCTCCGACCATCTCAAATTCATATGCATCTCGAGGGTTACTTCTCAGTCTCTTACGCCTTTGAACAAAGAAGTAGGCGCCCAGGCCGGCACAGAAAACGATAATCAGACCCAAGGAGCCGTAGATCCAGACTTGCGTCCTCTTCGACACTCCAAAAGTCGGGAAAAATCCGGGCAAGAAGCTTTCAGAATACGTGTGAGTCGCTGCAGCGGTCGAGTCGGTAGCTGTTGCCGACTCGGTCTCAATGGCGGCCCCCGTCGACGTTGCCGCCGGCACCTCCAGGGTCCCACCATTGCTGGTTTCAGAAGACCCAACGCCGCTCTCAACTGACGGCTTCGGCTTGGTAGGACGATCGATGTGATCAGTGGGTTGGGCTGGGAGTGTCGTGGGGTGGCTACCGGCATCGATGCTGGTCGTTGATACATCCGCCGGTGCCGTCTCGTGGTCGTCGTCGTGCTCGTCAGGGAGAGGATGTAAGCCCTGTACCTGGGCATTAATGGCCTCACCCCAGAGATTGAGACGCCAGTCAATGAAGGTGCCATTGAACTCGTTCTCTTTGGTATCTTTCACAATGACAGTCCAATTGCCAACACCAGACTCGCCCCTATGGATGGTCAGTACGCCTTCTCCGCACCCTTTTGCTCTCACTCACCAATGCACGACAGACATGAATGTCCAGTCCACATAGCCCGACTTGGCCGTATCCGGTCGTCTCGCTGTGGCAATGTGGCTGACTACGCCATTCGGGCTGATGAGATCTGCGCTCAAGTCGCCTCTTCTGCCATGATCGACGTTCATAGTGACGGTTACGTGCTCAAGCCTTTCCAGATTCATCTTCTTCAACATATCTGCTGTAACCTCATAACTAGCTGCCAATCCTTGGTCACCTTCGGGAATGGCATGCTGAACCGAGAGCCAGGGCGAATGCCACCATGCCTGAGGCTTGACCGGAGTCCACGCCTTGGCAGCCTCGACGAAGCGATAGGCATCAACTTTGCCATAGCCGAACGTGTGACTAAACTTTTTCCCGATGGTGGTGTCCTGCCAGCTGCCGTCATCCAGGTTGATGGGAATGGCGGCTTCAATGGTCAAATATTGCATATCGCGCCAGCTGAGATCAGGTCGAACGCTCAATGCGAGAGCGGTCGTGCCGACGACAAGAGGACCAGCTGCTGAAGTCCCACCATGGCCGTTGTAACATTTTTCTGCGCCGACGTCGGTGGTATGTATCGCATCACCAAGACCAGAGCTGTAGGTAACAACAAGTTGGGCAGAGCAAGGCTCAGAGTAGTAAGGGTGATTGCCGCCTTTATCAATTCCGCCTACGGTGATGCTGTAGATGCTGTTGGTATAACCGTCAAAATTACAATTGTCCTCAAAATTGGCACCGTTGCCCGCAGCAAAGACAAAGATAGACCCTAGACCACCTCTGCCACTTTGAACGCCATTGGCCATGGCGCGCTGAATTAGAACTCCCGGTGCTTCCATGGTGGCACCGTCATCGGGAGGGCCCCAAGAGCAGGAATAGATCTGGTTTTCTTGAAAATGGTAATTGATTGCAGTGGCTTCGTCTTCATCGCTGATGGGCTTTGAAAGAATACGGATGCCAGCGATCTTGCTGTCATAGGCCATGCCGACGCCGCACACATTGTTTTTGACGGCAGCAATCTCTCCAGCGCAGCGAGTGCCGTGCTTGTCATCAAAAAGTCGAGGCTTTGGTTCGGGAGAATTCTCGTTGAAATCGTAGGATCCTGCGGCGTAGTAGTTGTCCTTCAAATCGTTACTATACATGTCCAGGCCGTCATCAATGACGGCGGATATGGTGCCATTGCCAGTGATACCTTGGAGCCAAAGCCCGGTAACGTTTAGATCGTGGCCGAGCTGGACAGGGTTGAAGAGATGCCACTGTGTTTTGAAGATAGGATCCTGAATATCGAGGGTTTTGGCAGCCTGATCCAGACGTTCCAGAGCATCGGCGTGAGCCTGGTCGAGATCATCTGCATTGGCGGAATCGACGCTCTGAGGGGCTCGAGGAACCCAAGGGATGGGCGGAGGCAGCCTCTTGACATGGCGATGTCTTAGCTGTTGTTTTTCTGACCACAGGATCCCATCAAAGTCGAGAGTAGCCTGTCTTTTCTCCAAACTATTGTATTCTTCACCCAGGGAACGACGTCTGCGCTTCTTGCGCATTTCGGCCTCATTGAGTGAGCGTTCCAACTCCGAGCATGTATTCTTGGGACAGGAGAAGGTGTAGTGTTGAGGCAGCTCACCAACCTGGCCTTCGTACTGAACGCCTAGTCGCTGGGCTATGTGCAAAGGATCGACATCTGAGCGAAGATGAAGAGCAAAATAGTCGTTGCGGTCGTGGTTGCGGAGGGAGGCATGGGCATGGAGGGACAATAGAGGGACTGAGAGCCATGGCAGGCGCATGTTCGTGGCTCTGGGGAGGGGGGAGGATGAGGAGGCTGATCTATGAGACCACTGGCATGCCTGGTTCCAAGGAAATGAATTGCTGTCTCTTTGGCGAAGACGTGATGGAGAGAGTACACAGAGGAGACTGTTTGCAGCGAAGCAGTTGCAGTCGAGGATGGGGACTTGTCCGGAATCGGTGAGCGAAGTGATGTAAGTACACGGGAATGGTGTGAAAGAAGGCACAAAGAAGGTATTAGAGTATGTTGAGAAGGAATGAAGGAGCGATCAGGCCACAGGCTGGGAATGATGTAGAAAAAAAATAAACGAACTCGAGCATGAAATTGAGGTTGGACAACTTTTGAAGACAGATGGCACTCACTCACAGAGGAATGATTTGTTAGAAGGGTGTGAGTGATGAGTGGTTGACCACTGAGAAAACATGGGGCCAGGGGGGGCGTCGGCGGACTTGAGTTGGCCCAAGGAGCCCAAGGAGCCTAAGGAGCCCAAGTCGCCCATCAGGGACCTAAATTCGATGCCTGGGGGCCCTCGGGCCCACGGACCACGCCTATAAGTCTATAACTGGTTAGTTGGAAACCATTTCGGTTACCACTTGATGATCTTCGCACCCTGAAGACCTATAGCGCATCTGATTTAAGCCTTGCCCTAAGACTTATTTGGATGGTTAAACTGGTTAGATTCATCACTGGACAAGGCTCGACGTAGATGGGCCAAAGACATACCTATATGCATTTACCTCCCACCATACGCAATGGGAATCCATCTTTGTACTCTTAAGGAGGCACCTGACAGTGGGGACCATTTCTATCATGTAAAGTCTTTGACATCTAGCTTGGCGATCGACCATAAAAGGAAGCGGAAACATGCCTTAGATAGGAGTTTTCAAGACTTACCATGTAGTGTGAAATCCTTATTTGATTATTCGGCCTTGCCGCCTTGTAGCCGCCTTATGGGACGAGGATCTCACAAGGGCCACGATTTGATTGATGGACTTCGGTGCGCGGACACGAAGATAGGACTCACAAGCTCGTGGTGGCCAGCAATAGTAACGCCCCGGCTCTTAATTAGCCCTCATTTAGGTTCCTAAGGTGAGGTACATGTACGGAGTCGTTTGGTGGAGGACATACGGAGAACCCACGGTGTCTTACCACATGTGTTATAATTTGTAGCTTACCTTAGGTAAATAACAGCATGAACAAATGTGTGTACCTACCCAGCTACAGGCACTCCCTGTGCCCCGTGGCTCCGCAATGTCCTTGGGGCGACAGGTGCGGGCCGGAGCCTCCCCCGGGCGCCTCAAGCATCCACCAATAAGGACCCCACGCTTATTCCCGTCATGCCTATGGCCATGCCTAATGGCCATGTGTTGTTCAGCACTGGTACGCGTCAGTGACTCCATCGTCACAGCTCTCCAACTGTCCAACTGTTGGTCCAACAAATCCAACTCGTCGCCATTTACCAGCCACTTGACTTTACTGCCTCTGCCTCTGTATCTACTTCGTCCCCAGTCTCCGTGCTTTCTTCTGTGTTCGTTCCCTCTTTACCGTGCTCATCTTCTTTTGTAGCCTTTCTCTCCTGCGATCGCGTACCCTTCACGCTTCGCTCTCTTTTGGACATGATGTCGCAGTCCCCGCCATTGACTGTGCAAACCACCTCTCCTTTCCTCATGTCCTCTTTCAGCCATCTTGCCTCAAGTTGAAGAGTCGCCATCTAATACACTTTTCAAACGCCCATCTGAAACCCTGTTGGATCGCTTCTAGCGTCATTATCTGTGGGCGACAGCGTCCTAGCGCCCATACTTTGACGTCCTTGCGCACACGAACCCTCAGCCTAAGCCTACCAGCACAATTCAGCCATGGCCAACTCGATGAACCCAGTCAATCTCTACCATGACCCGTCCCTTGACATCTTGCTCTCCCAGAACAGGACTTCCTCTACCAAGAATACCAACTCATCTCGACGGCATAGCAATGGCCATCATCGCCGCCCCACCTCCGACAACCTCACCCACGAGCAGGTCATACCACCTCCCACCGCACCCGATGTCCCTCAAGGCCCCCCGATTTCATATCGAGGATTCGGCGGCACGGACCCAACTGTCCACAGATCCTTCTCCCAGCGAGTCAACGGACGTCCCTTCCCAAGAGAAGCTTTTGCAGACCAAGATTTAGCGACTACAAGTCAACAAACCACCCCGATCTCCTACCAGTCAGCCCACCCTTCGGATGAGGCTCCCACTGTAGCCCGTCGCAAACCTGTTCCCAACGAGACCCTACGTTTGACCACCACCAATCTCAATGGGAACCCTGTTCCTTACACTCAAGGGCAAGATCCCACTTCGTCTCGTGACCCTCGCTCCGTTTCGCTGCCCTCGGCGACTAGGTCACAATCCCAGCATACAGCAACTCCTTCTCGAGCGCACCATGAACCGCCTTCTGCAGTGACCAGGTCTAGTGCTTTTCAAAACGACTCTCAGAGACGTGACTGGGCTCCCGATCGCTCTCCTCTGCAAAAGTTGGAGGTGACACTCAATGACATCAGCAAGGAAGAAAAGCGAGCTCGCGTGCAAGAGGCTGAAATGCTCTTGCGTGAGCGGAACGCCAATCGCCAACTTCCATCGTCTACTATGGTGCCTTTGTTCCCCGACACAGAAGCCACGACATCGGCTACTGGAGGACAAGCAAGCGGACAGCAAGCTCCCCAAACAGAGTCGATGCCCCCTCCCACCCAGGACCATGCACTCGTCAGGAGCCTTAGTACCACCCAGCGTCAGCGACTCCAGCACAGCACAACTCTCGACAATCACCGTCCCGACGCCCGGAGATTGTCCGGTGAAAAGCATCCAGGCTTTGACTACACAATCTCAAGCACAGTCGCTTCACCACCTACCACTACCCGTGGCGAGAGTCGAAAATACCGCAGACAAGACCATACTGAGAATTCAACCCGCGGATACCCTTCTGATCACAGCCAGAGACCATTGGACGGTTCCCTACCACCCACGATAGGCGATCATCATCAGTTTGGTGTATCTGATGCAGAGCCGTTGTCTAAACCTTCCACAAGCCGGCGTTTGCCTGAAAACCAGCCACGTCCCATGTTGGAAACTCCAACAGCTGTACCAATGTCTCGGCGCGAGTTAGGCGATCGAGAGATGAACGCTTCTCACAAGGCCGCATTAGAAAAGCTCACCGCTGGAGCCGCTCCCAACGTTCGTAATGGCTCGCGCAAGCTTCAAAAGCCGCCTCCTGCCGTATTGGTCCCATCTGGTAATCGAACAGGAGCAGCAGCATTGTCAAGTAGGATACCCGTGCCCACTTCCGAACCACTCCATACTGCAGCAATTCCAACAGCACGAACAGCATCTAATGCAACTGCCCGAGCCATTGATTCTCACGTGAATCCCAGGAGCCAAGATCATCCGAGCACTCCTCCCACGGGAGTTGGCCCACAGCCATCGCCCCATCCGAGCAGCCCCAGGTCACCACCAGAAAGAGTCATCGATGTCACCAGGCAACGACAGCGGAAGTCAAACGTCTCATTCAAGGAACCTATGAAGAGACGCCCAGTTGACGAATGGAAAGAGGCCGGGATTGCGAGGCTTTCAGCTGTCGATTTCCTGACTACTGCTGATTCACCCCGAGAAAAAGCAAAGGCTTGGTGGGAACATCAGGGGTCCGCAGCAAGGCGTCGGAGCGTACCGAACAAGACCGCTGATCACACGAACTTCGATGCGTCAATTGATGATAAAACCGCAGAGTTCAGCCCCAAACTTTTCGTGCGTTGCGGCCCTTTGTTACGCTACACGGGTATAAAGACGCTCAAAAGCGATGCCGGTGATGGTAGTCGCGAAATATGGCGAGGGAGCGTTATGATTGTGACGCAGGACTCGCACTCGTCTTATGACCCTCCTCCCACCTTGCGCCTCTTTTCGCAACCACAAAGACTGCTCCCGCCGCCGCCTCAAATGGTCCACAGCGATGATTTAAGTCCAGAATATGTGGATCCCATTGCGGGGCTCACCAAATTATCCCGTACGGGACGTGCATTGTATGTTCGCCCAGTAGATCATCTGGAAGAAGGAAAAGACCTCTCCCACATCGAGAATGACGATGGCCTGTTTGAAAGCTCGCCAAGTCCTCTTGAAGGATTTGGCGCACAAAGCTCGACTACCAGAGCCAGAGCCAACAGAGTCCTGGATAACGATGGCGAGAGGCTTGGACGATATCAAGAAGTTCGAGGAGCACGGCTATATGCCGACCCGGACAGGGACGTCACCTTCTGGAGGTTCAATCTGGAGATAGAGTTGGGCGAGTCGCAAAAGCACATTGCCTATCGCATCAATGGTGGTCCTTCAGTGGGGTTCTGGGTGCCTGCGCATGGCGAAACCATGAATATCATGTTCCATAGCTGCAATGGTTTCAGCCTTGCGGTTAATCCGGACAATTTCAGTGGCCCAGATCCATTGTGGAGAGACGTTCTCAACACCCATCAGACGCGGCCATTTCATGTAATGATTGGAGGTGGAGATCAGATCTACAACGATCGGGTCATGCTTGACACACATCACTTCGGCGCCTGGACTCGCATGCGAAATCCCAATCACAAGCACAACGCTCCTTTTACCAACGAGATGAAAGAAGAGCTTGAGTCATTCTATCTCCACCGATACTCTACGTGGTTCTCTCAAGGCCTGTTTAGTATGGCTGCCAGCCAGATTCCCATGATCAATATTTGGGACGACCATGACATCATTGATGGGTTTGGGTCTTACCCAAACCATTTCATGGAGACGCCCGTCTTTTCAGGCTTGGGCAATGTAGCTTTCAAGTACTACATGCTTTTCCAGCATCAGAGTGTGCCTGAGGAGACAACTGCCCATGAGCCCAGCTGGCTGCTGGGGCACGAACCTGGACCTTTCATCAAGCAGTTGAGCAGAAGTGTCTTCATGCGTCTTGGAAAACATGTGGCATTCCTGGGGCTCGACTGTCGCACAGAGCGCATGCACGGTGAAGTTCTGAGTGTTGACACCATTGACGTCATTCTCGAGAGGTGTCGTAAAGAACTAATCGAAGGAGAGACCAAGCATCTTTTGTTGTTGCTCGGAATTCCCATAGCGTATCCCCGACTGGTGTGGTTGGAAAACGTGCTGACAAGTCGTCTTATGGACCCAGTCAAAGCTTTGGGTCGAGCAGGCATTATCAAAGGCGGTTTTCTGAACAAGTTCGACGGCGGCGTTGAAATCCTCGATGACTTGGACGACCACTGGACCTCCACCAACCACAAGAGCGAACGGAACGATCTCGTCAAAGATTTACAAGATCTTGCTGCCGAAAAATCCTGTCGGATATCAATATTGAGCGGGGACGTTCATCTGGGAGCGATTGGGCAATTCCACTCCAACCCGAAGCTGAAGATTCCCAAGGACAGGGATCATCGATATATGCCCAACGTCATTTCGTCAGCCATCGTCAATAGTCCGCCGTCGGATATGTTGGCCGACATCCTCAACAAGAGGAATAAGACGCATCACCTGGATAGGTACACAGACGAAAATATGATACCAATGTTTACTCACGACGTGGACGGTAAGAAACGAAACAACAAGCATATGCTTCCGCGAAGAAATTGGTGTTCGATCCGGGAATATGTCCCAGGATCTACGCCACCGCCATCTCCTCCAGACACGCCAGACATGTCAGACATATCCGGTAACGATGAGATTTTGGAAGGCTTGACGGACCAGAGGCCCCCAGCTCGACGCTTTTTATTTAGCAAGGAAGATGTGAGCCCACGCAATTTGCTGCGCAGGCTCAGCTCACGCCGTGCACCACCTAACTCATACCGCGATATGATGTATGAGCAAGGACGATCTGCCTCTCATGATGGCACCTTGCAAGCACAACACCGTGCACGCCCAAATAGTAGAAGTGTGTCGGACTCGCGACAATCTTCTGTCGAGTATGGAGCACAGACCAGGCCACGAGCGGCATCGTTGGACCACAATTCAAACCCGGCTCTCATGCGTCCGGGGGTCTTTATGCGGCGACCGACAAACCTCTCTGAGAAGGCAGCAAGAAAGGGCAATATACCCGCAGTGGATGCGGAAGGAAAAGAAATAGACGTCAACGACAGCATCAACCTCGCAGGTGGGTTGGATGTGGTCCTCAACATGGAAATCAGCCAGAAAGATCCCTCGGGAATCACTATGCCATACCGCTTACTCATCCCTGCCCTCTGGTATGATGGTAGTTCGGATCGTGAGAAACTGGATGAAGCTAGCGGGGTCGAGCGTCGGGCTCCAATTTTCTCCCGCTTTGGCTTTACTGGACGCCGTGGCCAAAAGGCCACACGGACAGGCGCAGACCACAATATGGCCCACACGGAGAGTGAGTACGAAAGCTATAGTGAGGAGGAAGAGATTCAGCAACGTACAGCCCAGCCACGACGAAGATTCAGCCTCTTTGGTAGCCGAAGGCCGAAGGAGCAGCCTTCTCTGAGTGGAACGGAATCCGACGAAGATGAACGAGACCCTGAGGGGGGAGCGGGACATCCCATCGCACCCCGGTACGGACAACCACCCCAGCGAACAGCTATTGCCCCAACTACGTCGACGAGAACTGCGCAAATTCCGCAGAATCCGACTGGTCCGGCCTCTCATGATGTGCTATATGATACCGAAAGGCGACCGCCACCGGACCACAACATCGACCCGAGAATGCACCCGAGCACGAGGCGGTCACTTACCATTACCTCTGAGGGCAACCGAAGGCATCAGCCAATGCGAGTGGACGGTTCTGCTAGGTCGACAAGCGACAGCTACACACGACTGTACCCAGAATCCCCAGTGACTGCAAAGCGAACTGATGCGGTACAGGCACTTGATGCCATACCTAGGGAGGAGAGCGGTAGCGAGGAACTGTATGAGGACTTCCCGCCTTCCAGGTCGGCAGCACTTGCTGGAAGTGTGCCTCAGAGGCGATTGAGCAAGCAGGAAAGAGTATTGGGAATATCACAATCCGACCCCCCGCTGCCAGCAATGCCACATCAACTTCGTGGAAACGGAATAATTGGCCGGGACCTCAATGGGCCGGTGCCAGCCCAGAGGATTGCCGCTAGTCATCAGCCAACAGGATACTCAGGCATCGAGGCATGGAAGGAACCGCGGCCGCGAAGAGGATTCAGTTTGAGGAAAGCCCGAGACTGGTTGGACGGCAGGGGGCGTGGGGACAAGGATGAATTTGATTGAGCTCGTCGATGGCGAAACTGTCCAGATAGCATCAGGTGGACAAAAGCAGGAACACTGACCCATTGCGGAAGGGAAGAGATCCTTGAGCAGACTTGGACTTGGTGACTAGATTTAGTGAAGAAATCAGGAATATAACGAAGTCAGAGATCCTACAGCAGTTGACTTGATGACTGGAATGAAGTCGAAAGAAAGACATGCACGTGCGGCGAAGTCTGACCACGTGATTATATTGCCGAATTTTTCCGAGTTCGCAAGTTTCCGGGTCGTTGCGTCTGACCCTCATGGCAAGGCTGTGCGTGTCTTGTGATGTCGAGTACCCACCGAGAGAACTGTAACAGTGGAAGGTGTAGAGAGTTCGATTTACGATTTGCCCACAATTGCCTCGTTGTAGTAGTGGCGAGCGAGCAGGTCGACTAAGCCGTGTGGCCGAAGCTCCACAAGTTGATGCTCCCGAAGAGAGCAGGACGCCGGCTACCCTTCCTTGTCGAATCCAGGGATGAGCCAGACAGTTGAAGGCATAGGAGATGAAATGTAGTACAGAAAGTAGTCATGACTTATTCCTCTGGGTTGACCAGGCAGGTTACTCAGCAGATATGGTGACTTGGGTTTTGTTTTATTCAAGTCAAGAACAGCAAAAGGCGAAGCACAAACAGGTAACAGGATATACATAGTAAAGTTGCTAAGCTTGGAGAAGATGAGATTGCATACATGGTGATTGGGCAGAGCATCTGTGGAAAGAATACAATACCATTTAACTTGGTACTGTTTGGTTTTTGGGAAGCTGTAACGTCCACATTGGAGCTGCCGGGTAGGTACATACCTCCTACCTCCTACCTCCTGCCTATTGTCGCTAGTATGAAATGTGATACGAGTTAGTGATTAATCGCCAGTCGACTCATTATTCGTACCTTACTGGGTTAAGAAGGTCCATGTACTTGCCTGCCTGGTAGAGGGATGATGAGTCATGTATGCAGTGAGTGAGGTCAGGTTGGTGATGCAGACAAACTATTATTGAAATGACTTTACACAGAGCTGAGCAACTGCACCTAGCAGACCTAGGCATCGACCCAATCAAGTACTAGTGGTAACATTACTAAGGGACCTGCACACAGGTAGAAGCACGCCCGCACGGCCCAGTGTCCAGGGGGGCCACTGGGGGGCATTCTTATTACGAGTTATTAATCGATGGTTTGGAGCGACGTTATTCGGGGTTTCGGGTTAGACTTGAATTCCAGATCCCCGGACCTTTCTCTTATAGGCTGCAGGTGCCATCTAGCGTACCCTGCAGGGACCAAGACAGCTAGGAGTAGGTAGGGAAGGTAGGCAGCTAGGCGACCACCCACTCATTATTCTCGCAATACGGAGTAGTAATGCAATGGCATGTGGACGAATTAAGGATAGATTCCGCTGAGCCCGTGGAGTTTGCTGCACAAGGTTCCAGCCAGAGCTATTCTTGAACCCCGACTGAGGTTACGAAACTGACGAGTCCATTATCATTCCCCGGTCGGACAGGAGCAACGTCGCCCTGACGGCTGATTCCTCGATAACGGTCCTGGAACCCCTGTAATCCTCGTGCTTTACCCCATCCGCCACACGGATGCTTCGCTGCCTCGTGCCTCTTCCATTTCAGCATCGGATGGGACCCCGGGCTCCATAGATTGACAAAAAGCCTCGCCGTCCCAGGTCCTGCCTGTCATGCGTATTCGTATATTAAGGTTGCTCAGCATCCCATATGCTTGCCTCATTCCCAGCTCGGTGTCGAACCACCTCCCAAATATTATTTTTACCTCGTCACCTCATCACCTCTTCAGTTAATCCCATTGATGACCAACACCCTTTCCCATCATGAATTCTTCGCGGGCAACATTACTTCCCTCCCTAACCACCAACATCTCCCGTGTTGCCAGCAAAGGTCTTTACTGCAGTACCGCCACCACAGGCTTGCGAGCAAGTTATTCTGCCCTCAGACCTTTGGCCTCGTCGAGGCACCGGAACTTCTCAACTTCGCAAAAGACTCAGCTTGATTTCTTCCCTCCTCCAAAGAACCTCCCCAACATTAAAATCACGTACGTCAATGAGAGCCTACATCTTTCCATGCATGAACCACTGACATTGCTCACGACAGGCCCCCATCATGGCCGCACCCACCTGCCAGCGAGGAACAGCTGAACAAGATTGAGGTCGCTCACCGAGAGACAAGGACTCTGTCGGACTCGGTGGCATACAACACTGTACGGTTCCTACGCTGGGGCACCGACTTATTCACTGGCTACCGCCACGACCCCAACAAACCATACATTATGAGCGAACGCAAGTGGCTGATCCGATTCATCTTCCTCGAAACTGTTGCAGGGGTGCCGGGTATGGTGGGAGGGATGCTTCGGCATCTGCGCAGCTTGAGACGGATGAAGAGGGATAACGGCTGGTACGTCAATGTCAAACACAGTCCAGGCAGAAAGTGAAAGATTGCTCACATACGCAACAGGATCGAAACCCTTCTCGAAGACGCATATAACGAACGCATGCACCTGTTGACATTTCTCAAAATGGCCGAGCCGGGTTGGTTCATGAAGCTCATGATCCTCGGCGCACAGGGAGTCTTTTGCAACGGCTTTTTCTTCGCCTACCTCATCAACCCTACCATCTGCCATCGCTTTGTCGGCTATCTCGAAGAAGAGGCCACCAAGACATACAGCTATGCCATTGAGGATCTTGACTCCGGCAAATTACCCGCGTGGGAAACCCTGCAGGCACCAGATATTGCCGTCAAGTATTGGAACATGCCCGAAGGCCATCAGACCATGAGAGATCTGTTGTTGTACATCCGAGCAGACGAAGCCAAGCACCGAGAGATCCATCATACTTTGGCAAATCTCAAGGCCGAAGACCCCAATCCATTCGTGTCGGTCTACAAGGACCCCACTAAGCCTCATCCTGGCCCAAGTATTGAGCATATCAAATCAAAAGGCTGGGAAAGAGAAGATGTTATTTGAGGAAGTTGGATCATGTGCCATTAGACTTTTGGGAGTTTCGCACAGGTTTTACCACAAATGATAAATGCTATCTACATAGCGGACGAATTGAGATGATTATTTGTAACAGCAACAGACAGAAGCGTACGGAGTACTGTAAAACAGCCGTGAAGAGTCTTTGTTTTGACGATTTCCTTGCGAGTTAAAAGGTGGGGTGTCACTGGTGGGTACTGATGTCAACCTGCATGGCCTGGCGCTGAGATACTTTGATACCCGTGGTGGAAGAGATGAACCATGGACGCGTTTGGGGACGATCATTGGTATTTTGATCCCAAAGCGATGCCGCTAGGGCAGCACAAGCCTGTTACTTGTGGGGGTCTACTTATCCGCAGAGGTCTTAGCCTCCAGGGTTCCAGGTGGTGACAACATGATGAATGGTCAATTATTGGAGGTTCCTCGTCAGGCATCTGATTAGACTTGGAGCTAATCCACGCAAGCTTGAAGGATGGACGTGTCGTCCGTCGCGTTAGAAAAATACCCGAATGCAGAGTCCGTGGATGAGCAGCGTGAGTGGGCGCGACTATTGCCTACTGTGAACTGGTGCCTGATGCCTCATGACCAGCCATCTCTCATTCATGATCAGGTGCCATGTTCAAATAGAAAACTTGGATGCCACTGGCATTACCAGCCACCGAATTTTAAATATTATGGTGTGTGGGTGTAAATGAATGGCGCCGCTCTATGCCTATCGCGTAAAGGACGAATCCATTTGACCTGAACAAATTGGATGCTCGTCTATCTGGCTACGGAGTACATCTTGGATCCAAAACAAACTAGCTGGCCAGACAAACAAGCACCAAGTCGTTTTAGGACAGCAATAGCTGGGAATGTCTCTTGTCTCTGTGTAGCCTTGTAATAAGGAACAGGCTCAGACGTCCTTGTGCAGCAGTACAATTATTAAATGCCTGCGCAGTGGTCGAGGACTGAAAACCTCGCTAATAAGTTACGAAGAGTACGAGTAGTGACAAAGAAACGTACCTACCTAGAGGTACCTCATGTAGGCCTACGAGTACTGTGCACGTATGTCCAGGCTGACCCTGGGATGAATTACATGTCCAACTCGTCCGTAAATCCTGATCTTAGGCGGTCAGCAACCCCCCGTGCCCCCCAAATCCCCGTTTTCGCAGCAACTTCGCAGTCAAACCCTCTCCTACCACGCCGCCAACGCTAAGCCACAACCGACCCCAAAACTCAACTTTTAACCTCACCTCATGCGGAATCTCCATCTCCATCTCCATCTCCATCTCCATCTCCATCTCCATCTCAATCAACAGTCCAGTTGATCCGTCAACCACGTCGATATCTGACATCAATCCACCACCGTGAAACAAAAACACCTCATCCACTCATCTCCCCTTTCTCATTGTGCCCTACCAGACCTCCTCGTCGACCCAACGCCGTCAATCAACGCCTTGTCCTTGCTCAGCCCCGAGTCACTCTATCATATGAACATCACCGCGACATCACCGTTGGCTTCAGCCTCAACTGGCGGACCTCCTACTGTTGCTCCTCCCCTCCTCCAAACATAGTCACGTCGAGCCGGTTGCGCCTGCTGTCTGGCATGACCTCAGCGGTCCGCCGTCCATCCATGGTGGAAACGCAGAGCGAATTCGACTTCCACCAACTCCTCGTCCCCACCCCTACCAACGATGTCCCCCCTCGACACTCCCCTTCTGCCTCCTCGGGGCCCAGCAGCGATGCCGGATCTTTTGTCATCCCGGACAGCTTGTCTCGGAGCAATTCAGTCTACTCCTTCTCGAGGGCTTCCTTCAGCAGTCAACTCGCCAGCCTCACGTCCATGAGTTTACCTCAGGCCGAGTCTCTCGCCGCCACCGTTGTCTCTCTTCCCACCGCTCGAAAGGCCACCAAGGCTCTCTTCAACGCCGCTGAGCAGATCCAAACCTGGAACAGAAAAGCTCTCAAAGTTCTCGGGAATCTTGACGCTGACGAGGATGTTGAATGGGCTGCGGCTGCCGGAAGACTGGGTCTTGACGAGACGGAGAAGACAATCAACAAGTTTGAGAATCTCATTAACGTCTATGTTATCTCCATTGAGGAATTACAGTCACGCCCCGACATCGCCGACGCCAAGGCAGAAGAGTTACAGGCCGTGGTCGAGCAGATGGAAATCACCTTGATAGGCTGGGAGAATGTCAGGAAAGATTTGAGGAAGATCCATCAACAAGTCGAGTTGGCTATGGAATGGGAGGAACTATGGGCCAAGGTCTTGGGTGATGTCGGCGCTGAGATGGACAGTCTCAGCCAGTTGGTCTTTGAGATGGAGGAAAAGCGCCACGCGGCCTACCAGACACAGACACAGAGCGGACCTAGTCAAGCCATCGACTTGAACGAGTTGGAGAGCTTCATCGACGAGCCATCCCAAAAGCGCACCACTCCCAATTCCCGCTTCAGCCTGCCCCCCTTCGAGTCCTCCCCCTTGGGATCCCCCATCATTGAAAATCCCGCCGACGATTCAAATCTGCTGGCCCTCTTTGCGCGCATGCAGCCACTTCGAGCCTCTCTCGACTTTTTGCCTATGAGGTTGTCCATGTTTCAAGCCCGGGCCGAAAAGGTCTTTCCCGTCGCGTGCAAGGAATTGGATGAGAAGAGAGCGCGCCTGGAGACCAATTGGACTGACCTTTCCAAGGAGGCCGAAAATTTGAGACGTGAGCTGAGCGAGGACCGCTGGGTGATCGTCTTCCGCAACGCAGGTCGGCAGGCCCAGAAGATGTGCGAGTCGGTCGAACGAAGTATTGTCAAGGTGCAGGAGGCAATCAATGAGGGGTATCAATCGATCAACCCTGCCGCGCTTGCCAAGCGAATCGAGAGCTTTGAAGCAAAGAAGATGCACTATGGTCCCGCCATCAGCAGGGTTTTAGCCATCATCCACAAGGGTCTCAAAGATCGGCTGACGGTCAATGGAGAAATTCTGCGCTTGCACAAAGACCTGTCATCAAGGATGCGCGATCTCACCGACACGATGGAAGATCTAGAAACCTTATTGGAACCCTACTCGACTCGGCAAAATTCGAAATTGCGCGAGTCGATATCCAGCATCGTTTCAGCAGACCGTTCCTTTACGAGCACTTTTGCCAGCACCCCGGGGAGTTCTCCCCCGTCGTCAGTTGACCTGCCGCCACAGCGATCCGAGTCTCATACTCCCAAATATGGCCTCAATGGGTACACGAAGCCGAGAGCGCCATCGACAAGCCGCCCGGCGCCAGCCAACTCATCCAATAGACGAAGCTCCGTGCTGTCACATCAACGACGACCAACGACGCCAATGACAGGGTCGAGCAGTAGTGTGATGCGCCGGACGGCATCACCCCTCCCTGGCCCACCTTCAGTATATCGTCAAGGTTCCTATACACCTCCCGTAGCGTCAGTCACAAGGCCAGGGCCAACGCCACTAGCCAACAAGCCTCGGTGGTCGGCCGTGGTCAAAACTGACAGCAGTGGGTTGGCCCCAACGTATCGTTCATCGTCGACGGCGACTCCGTCGACAGCGAAAAGATACACACCCAGGTCCATTTCGTCGAGTACGGCATTGCCTCTTCGGAGCCCCCTCAGTCGGGAGGCGTCCGCCTCCCCCACGTCGGTGGTGTCATCATTATCAAAACGTGACAGCCAGCAGTTCAAATCATTTGCTGAAAGAGTCGCGGATCCTGCTCCGGTCAGAGGATCTGGATTACTGGATCCCGTGCCGTACCACCGCGGCCGCAACAGCAGTGCGCCCATGGGGACCATCAGATCGCCATCGTCGCTTGCGGTCCACAGCCAGCAAAAGCCGACCATGAGTGGCATGACCAGGCCACCGTCATCACTCAGCCGGAGTTACGGCCCCTCTCAGACTCTGCCGTTGCGCAGCACAACTCACAATTCCAGGGTGGATTTGAGGGGCGATGGTCGTCACGTGCCGAGTTCTCTTCATTCGGATGAGATGGATCCACCTAGTGAGACGGAAGAAGATGCTATCACGGATCCGAACTCGAGTCCGCTGTCGAAAAGGACTATTACACGACCGAGCAGTGTGATGGCGATGAACGGCAAGAACAAGAGAATGTCGTTGTTACCGGTGCCCAAAGGGAGCGGCCGGCAAAGCTCTTTGGGAACGAGAATCTGACGGGGCTCACATGGGGCTTTAGGGTTGATGGCGTGAAGCGCCGATACTGCGGCTGCAGAGCCCCGCGAGGAGCATGGAGGAGTGCATTGAGGAATTGCGTGAATGCTTGCCATATTGGAAGTAGAAGCAGGTGTGCCAGGGTGTGTTGTAGGTTTTCGGTGTGCACAGGAAAGGGCATTCTTCAGCGACAGTCGAGTTCAAGCAAGCGAGTTTGATTGATATTCATTTTTCCTTCTTGGGGCCATGTCATATATTTCTCATGTTTACGACGAAGTGGTGCGCAGGTGGCTAGGTTCGGCGATGACCTCTTTGTTCATGTCCAACGTCAAATGTGCAAAAACCAGGCTGAGGTTGCCATAGCGCGGAGAGAACCGCCCATTGGATCCAAGAGCTGATCCATCCATTTGTCATGTAATGCGTAGGGTTGATGCGGACGAGGATGTTCTTACAAACAACCCATGTCCAGTGGCAAAAATAGACACGCAAACGAGTTCGTGGTTGCAGACCAGTATACTGTTCGGTTCGAGCACTTCACTTGTCTGATGAGTTGTTTCTATGCTGTGTTTAGAGATGATCATTAAACGTCTACCTGACTTACTACGGTGCTACAAGCTTGACAATCTTTGAGACACGAGAGAAAACAAACGGTAGACACAGAGAACCGCGAGGACAGAGCGTAGAGTGGAGAGCGAGCGTGACTTCCTGAAGCTTATATTTTGTCGCGAACGCGTCAGGAGTCGCGTCATGGGCAGGAGCCACCTATTCTCTTTGCCACACTCGCCTATCAGAGTGAGTATCTCAATCTTTGTCATTTCTCTGTATACGATTATTCTACCACTCGGGCTTTTAGAAAAAGATGGATCGGAGTGACAGTAGTCTTTAAGCGTATTGATATCCCAGCCCTCCTTGAGGACCTGCAGAGAATCGGGATCTATCTGGTCAACGTGCATACGCCACGAGCCTTCTCCCCTTAGGGTCCGTGCGCAAGTAGGTTATCCCTGGCCTATAGCGGCTCTCGGCTGTTCCGTTTCTACATAGGGATATATCTGTTAACTCCTGAACCCCTCGAGCTTGACACTTGACAACTACTTGACGTGCTGCCAGCGCGATATCAAGAATTGGTACACCTTTCCACCCACAGATTCTTCTCCCTACTCGACGAAAAACCTCCAATGAGATATCTTGTCAAGCTTCGTCTTTCACGCTTGCGCTGGATCGCCGTGTATTCAATCCATCACCAGGCGTCAAAGATTGGATGATAAGCAGGAATGATCGCTTCTTCCCCTTCTGACTGAAACTCGCAAACATTTCTTTTTGTGGTCCAGTTGAGCTTCCCATGTTATGGCGGTCCATCGCTGGGCAATCGCCGTGTCAGGTGTCAATGATCCAGATACTTCGCTGGCTAACTCATCACTGCACTTCTCCTATTCGAACCAAAAGGAGGTCAAGCTCGGTCCGACAGTTTGACACCCGTCTGCCTCTTTGCTTGATTTCTGACGTGCAGAAGATGCGCACACCTTGGTCTGCACATCTTCCATCCATATGTCTGTCACACCATTTCCTGGTGTCTCTTTCTCCTTCGTATTCTATTCCCACTAAGCAAGCGTTTGTTGTTTCAATCCTCATCTGCCCGTGACCCTACAGCCTCCCTGACCATTCACTCCAATATTGCGGCGCGGGCACCACCTCAATCATGTTCAAGCCCGGTGAAGCCGAGTCTCAATCAACGGGACAAGGAGTGCCTATCATCTTTGGCCGGGCCATGATGCTTTTATCTAAGCGGATAGTAATCCTTTGTGCGGCTTTGGTCATTTTCACACTGGGCTTCCGGCATGTCAATGAGCAGAATGAAATAAATGTACGACGTTCCTCCCACCACTGCTCCTTTGTCACCCTCTGACTCTCTCCTAGTTGTGGTCCTCGACTGCATCGAAATCGTCGACAAATCCATATCCTTCGCCTCACCAGGACGGCGCCCCTACGGAAGATGTCGAGGATCTCGGAGCCTTTCGACGTCGAAACATCCAAGGCTTTCAGAATACCGGAGTACCTGGAGGGGCAGCTTTAGGACACAATTTGACGTGCTCAACCCTGACACACTCGGCCGAGATCGGTGTGCAGGATTCCTTTTATCTCTACGACGATCTGATTGAGGTTGCCGCCGAATTAGATGGTCACCCCATGGTTGAATATACAGATGGATCTGCAGGCAGAAATGGCGGCGGCTCCTTTGCCCTCGCAGACTTGGTCACTACTTCATGGAGCCGCCTCGCCACCGCCTGCACCTTCATGCCAGACTATGGCGTCTACCTGTGCGTGTCACGCATCATTTTCCATCCAGATGGACATAGGAATCGATGTCGCATGAGCTTTCTCCGAGGCCAGATTTACAGCGACAAGTGGGTCCATCTCCACGGGCACAAGATTGTGTGGAAAGAGCAAGAAATCACTTTTCCCAAAGTCTTTGATACGAGCTCCGAGTACAAACTAGGAGGCGAGTATTATGGTCCTGAGGATGCACGCATCATCATCGAAGAAGGCGTCGAGGGGGCCGAGCCCGTGGTTGTCTTCAACATGATCACCTCCTTGTCCGATTGGAAGCGGGCCATGTGGATTTTCCGGCCATTCTCGCAAACATCTACAATCTTGACAGTCAAGGACACTGAAAGGCCCAAAAAGGAGAAGAATTGGGCCCCATTCTTTGTCAAGGACCTCGACGACCCACTCCAAGACAAGAAGGTTGCACGGCAGCCCAGCAAACATATCCACTTTATCTGGCGATTCGAGCCGTTGACCATTCTTAAATGCCAACTCCTGACCGGAATGTGTGATATTGTCTTTGTCCAAGATGTCGATCAAGGTCTCTTAAGCACACATGGCGATTATGACGGAAGCTTGAGAGGCGGAACACAGTTTCTACCCATTCCCGCCTCCGTAACACCGCCGAGCACACGAGACCGCATCTTCCACAAACAGAGCTCTCCAATGCTTCAATCATTTGTCGCGTTCCCTCGGACCCACCTTGAAAATGCTGGTGGTTGCAGCCGCGCCGTCTACCGACCTGAGTTGGTCGTTTTAACCACGAACACCACCCACTTCTACCTCTCATATGGCTCTGGTGCCTTGGACTTTGGTCCTGGTGCGATCATGAGTGAGGAGGTCCTAGCAGACCCATGCAATCGCGGGCGCATCATGATCACCAACAGCATTGCCCGATGGGAGCCCAACGTCCCGATGTCCGATGGCAAGACGTCAGACGTCATGACGTTGACACTCTCCGTCGATGATGCCACAGTTCAGGTGGCCAGACTGAGCGGGATTTGGAGTCTTATCCGCGGTCTTCCTTCGATGTCGCGATACTTTAGTCAGACGGGGCATCTTCCCGAGGAAGATTTCGCTTTGATTGAGCAGTTCGGGGATGATGACGACAGGGAACTGTTGCAAAGCCTGGACCCATTTTCGCGGGTTTCGGCGGTTGGGTGGGACATCAGAGCATGTCTGGAGGAGGCAGCTCTGGCGTATGTGGGCGGCCACATCCTCCAAGTTGACGAGGCCGTCTTACAGGCCGAAGCCGAGCAAGCGAAGAAGCTTGAAGAAGAAAAGAGGCAAAGGGAGGAAGAAGAAGCAGCAGCAAAGAAGCAAAAGGAAGAAGAAGAAAAGGCAAAGAAGGAAAAACTTGAAGAAGACAAGGCGAAAAAGCTGCTTCTCCCTCCCACGTGAATGTGTGGGCTATCGGACCTGTGATATGGAAATGGATAGATCTGTCAATATTGTCAACTGTGTGGTTCAATCCGACCGAGTCAAAGCCGGCCAATGCTGCGATATATGCTTATATGTTTAAAAGGAATACTGAGGTGTTGTATTGCAATTGCCATGAGATTGATGGAAAATAAACCAAATGCTGCACGGCCCCGAGGCATGCTATGCAAACAAGTATTGCTAAAATCATTAACCATTCTTTCGTTTTGCGCCATTTGGAGAAGACTCGGTCAATAAGAGCTGGCCACCAAAGTGGCTTCCAGACCTGACGTGTGAAGACCCTGCCACCACACTCTCCCCGCGCCTCCTGGGTTCCATTGGCCGCGGAACCGAATCGGATCTAGAGTCTTCCACGTCGGCACCTTTGGTGACCCAACTCTCAACTGAGCGTGCAAAGCTCACACATGGAATGTCAACAAATCGCCAGAATAGATCTGACAGCCAGAAACACGTCGTCCCAACAAATGCCCACCCAATGAGGTGGGCCAAGACCTTCTGCCAGTTCGGGACTGCGGACCACCACTCAAGATTCAACTCGACACTATTGGGAGTCCATGTGGCCAGTCGCAGCGACCAGGGAAGGATGCTGTACCCCAGGGACTTGATCACAGTGCCGTGAACGAGATACAATGCATATGAAATCTTGCCCAAGTACGCAACGAAGGGGTTGTTGAAGATGGGCCCCAGCGAAGGGCAGGCTGCAACACTCCACACCGTGAGAACGGCGCCAACGAACAAGATTGAGTCGTCAACCGCGACGATTCCCCAGTTATGAACCAGCGTAGGGAGCCAGTTGGGAGTTTCCTGAATCTCTTGCGGTGAAGATATCATGAAGACTCCAGCCACGAAAAGGAAAGCCCACATGACCTTGTAGAAGAGATTGGGGAGGTGAAGGATGCGGCTGGAGCCAGTTGGCTGTTTCTCGTTGACAAAGTCCGGCAAGGCGTCTTTGTATTGCGAGTAATAGGAGGCCCGAATAAGGTCGAGCTCGGCGCAGACCATGCCAGCGAAGAAGAGCGAGGTGTACAGGCGAAAGGTGTAGATCGAATAGAAGCAGAGCACAGTGATGAGAAGCATTCGGAGAAGGCTTCGCATCCTGGATGTCGTTACCAAAACAGCAAACACCACCATGCTGCTACGGAATTCTTTTGGGATCGTCCATTGGTGGTCGTCATACATGAAGTAGTGCAACACATCCGTGTCCTTGTCGAAGGGAATCGTGGCACTGAAAAGGAACTCGACGTTTGCCAAATATCCCTTCAACTGGTCGTGGAGGCCCAGTCGCGGTGGAGGTTCCTCCTTGAGAAAGACAAAATGGCGATAGTGTGCGTAAATCTGAGCAGATCGATCATAGAGGCCGAAATAAGTCAGCCAACAGGCGACGAAGCTTACAACGAGGCATGGCAAGTACAGGCGCATGGCTCTGCGGAGGAAGGAGGAAGAAATTGATTTCTGAAAGTCGAGCCAGGACTTTGATCGGATCAGTTTCAAGGGTTTGTAACTGAGGACGTAGCCGGAAATGACGAAGAAAAGGAAAACGGCAGCCTTGCCGTACCACAAAAGTCGAATAAAAGGAACTCGCATGATCCACACTTGCGTCCGAACGGACTGATAACAGATGACATAGTGTTCGTTGAAGACAAAGAGACAGGCGAGTCCTCTAAGTCCGTCGAGGGCAGCAATTCCAGACTTGGAGGGTGTGGTGGCCGCATGGTTGGTGATGAAGCTGGGCACCAACCCGGACATGAGTCGTAGTGAGCATCCCAAGACATCCAAGTGATAAGATGGCAGTTTAGGTACCAGGTACGACCTGGCTGCCGGAACTGAAGGGCCTCCGGTTAGAGGAGCAGTTTCGTTGCTCTCATCCTCGAGGTCAGCGTACTGCTCATCTGGTTGAGACTTTGGTTCTGCCATGGTGGGCGCCGCAGCGAAGTTCGAGGAGGCTCAATGGTGCTGACTTGGCCGGGCATCGTCTTCTTAATAAGGTTACATCGGAAGCGCAGTGTGAGTTGAGCCCTAGAGCAGTTGGTTTAGGGGCTTGACGTGTGTCAACACATACAAGCGCCGAATTCTTCTGGTGCAACAGCTGTCATTGCCTGACATCGTTGAAGACAATCTCAGAATTTGGGCCATTGGCTGAAAGTATGCCCTCAGGCCAGGTGGGTGCTACCTGTGGCCCCGGTTAGGCACGGCACGACTCTGTTATCACATTCTCCAGACCACAAAAAAGTGGTCAGCTACCAATGTGATTTTGATGACGAACAATGGACGAAAAATGTGGTGGGTGAGCGCTGCTGCTGGAGTGAGCAAGGACGCTTTGCTTCCAACGGGTATCTTTGGATTACTTTTGGTTGGGAGTCATACGCATGGTGATGATGGCAGCCGCACCTGTGTACCAGTCACTCCTATTGAGGCTTGCATTTGTCTACATACCAACCTGCGGTCTATATTCTATATAGGCTCAACCAGTCATGTTTGAGGTTGAAGGGATTCAAGGGGGCGCCATGGGCTCCTTTTAGGGGGGAAGGGGGGCAAAATCCGTACATCGCCCCCTCTGGCCTCTGACCTCTGACCTCTGACCTCTAACCGATGCCCAAGGACTTTACAACATAGATAAGTAGATGACCTACAATAGCTGCTACTTTATTATGGTCTGAAGGGCAGAACGGTTCTAGTAAGAAGAGTCGTCTGGACAACCAGTATTCATGCACATCCCAGTTTCGACGATTAGATGCTGCTATAATGCCTTGTCGAATAACTTCCCGTCTTGTCTCTGTGCAACAGCAATTTGCCGGATCGTGTGTCAAATATTTGGTTTACCCCGCGGGCTGAATGGGGAGGGGAGGGGAGGGCGAACACGCCAACCGCATGACAAGTTGGAGAGGTTTCGCGCGTTTTCCAATTGGTTTTGCTGTCAATAATAGCTGAGGCCCGTGGGCGTGTAGGCTTGCATCGAGGCGTCCAAGGAGCACTAACTTAGGTAGCTTCCCGCCACATATAGTACCTACTAGGTACCTACCTCGGAGTAGGTAGGTAGGTATTGTAAGGAGGACTTTGGGCACCAACCACTGGTGACTGAGGCCATGGTCCCTTGGCCGAGGTGGCTGAGTGGCCCCCCTCAATTCTTAATTGCTTGGATATCTAGTTAGTGCCAGGTACTCTAAGTACCTACCTGGTAGTAAATACCTAGTAGTACCTTAGGTACTTAAGTAGTACTTTATTCAAACAACTCAATAAAAGCAGACCGAGTTGCTTATTTGAAGTTCCTGGCTTCAACATTCGTCACTCCAAGTACCCCGACCTGAGAGCAATTTCAAATGTGAATGGTAGCCAATTCATACTCCTCCACTCCTGACATCTTCAATCTGCCATCTAGTGGTATCGTGCCGTCTCACAGATTCCCACCTGGCCAACGGACTCGAATCAACTCTGTTCACCTGTAGCTCTTGCAGCCGACCGTTATCTGGGCTCTGGATGAATGGAGCGAGGATGCAACAAAAACGCGCCAACTATACCTCCTAGGTCAACAACACAAGCCCGGAAACGCGCCTTAGATGGCCAAATTCTAGTTGCCTGTCGGAATAGGATGTTCG
The DNA here is from genome assembly GCF_000836275.1 of Exophiala mesophila. NCBI lineage: Eukaryota > Fungi > Ascomycota > Eurotiomycetes > Chaetothyriales > Herpotrichiellaceae > Exophiala > Exophiala mesophila. Next base: position 3,505,505 of record NW_015622508.1, read on the forward strand.
CACCCTCTTGTTCGTATCTTCACCATAGATTCGTAATAAGTGGGTTGGACTCGACCTCAGGGAAACTTCAAGGCGGTCAACTGCTTTCTTGCACCTGGACCTCCTGGTCCTGGTCGTTTTTCTTTCCATCGTCAGTCTCTTGCTTTTCTCTTTCAGCTTCCTGGGCTTCAGCTTTCTTTTTCTGGGCTGCCTCAGCCTTTTCCTGCTTTCGCCGGAGCCTTTCCTCCTCCAATTTGTCTTCCTTTTCTATTTGGGTATCAACCCTCTTCTCTTCCTTTGGAGCCTCCACTTCCCAGAAGTCTCGAATCTCCTGTTCGTACCCGGTATCATCAAGGTCAAGTTCCCATTGCGGAAGGTGTTGTTCGGCGATATCCATCCATGGGCTCATACGCTGAGTACGCAGCGCTTTGTTTCCTGCGTGGTGTACCAAAAGGTCCCCTTCTTTAATGGAATTTGCCTTGAACTTGGTTGGGGGGGCTAATGGATCAGAGTACTGGCCAAGATTGTCGCCTCGGTAGCCGGCATATGCGTTGAACCATCGTTGGGGCACATGCATAATATTTGGTCGGAATCGGTCCTGTTGCTATGTTAGCACCATACCCAGATCCTTGAATGGCATCGACAAACCTCTTTGACCCACATGCCCATCGCAGACTGATCACCAAACTGGAGATCGATATCTGGGTCGAAAATCTCGGTCCCCAAACATGCTGTCATAAACCAAACGGACCACTCATGTACTCGTAGGAAAAACACGCCATTATTCAGACCTCTATGGTCATTGGTCACTATCGCGTGAATGTGACTCCAGTTCTCTTTCGGCGGGAGGAAAATTTCTAATGGTATCTTGGGGTTCATCAAGACTATATCACCATCAAACCACCTGTGAGCCGGAATATTAGCCTTTCTCCATACAATTGTTGTAGGGTGGCCACTACTCACACTAGCCACTCGAGTCTTTCCTCCTCGGGCAGGGCCAGCTCAATCAGTAACTGATTCAGAATGTAGGCTGGCTTCGACCAATATCCAGGTAATGTTTTTTCACGCAGCACATACATCTTGTAGCCAAACTTTTGATTGTGCGGCAAGTGCGCGGCTAGTGCTCTTTCGTATAGAGGATTGGGTTCGCCATAGAGCATGGACAACTTTCCAATGGTCGACTGGGCGATGTCGGATTGTTTCTGCGCCACTTTACGATTGGGCTGGAGATCCAGCTCGAGATGTCTCGCACGCAAAATGTTGAGCCAGTCAGTTAGAACTGTGCCCATGCATAGCAGGGTTACAATGATGCCAATGAGCCTGATATTTGATTTGCCAATCATCTTGGACCGAGGAACGCGTAATACGAAGCCGCATGAGATGGGATGGGTCTGTAGATCTGAAAACTGAACATTCACCGTGCTGTGCCTTGCTCTGACATTTGAAGAAGCTGAGACGAACCTGAGGCTGACGATGGTAGAAATCACAGAGGCCCAAGGGCCCGACTTACTTAGGACAAACATGATACCATGGGACAACACGCTCTTTAGTAAAAGGAGGCGGTCTAGGCGACGCAACTGACAGCGACTTTGGGCTACACAAGCGGCTTATAGTGCAAGGCTCGCCCGATATGCGTACGTCGTTCTGTCGCATCTTAAGGAGCAGAAATAGGATTTTATTGTGTGACGTGCAGATGACACTTCTTATCCTTCCTATCACTGACAGACCTCTGGGGCCTGGCATCTACCGGTTAAGGGGGTTGCGGGTATTTATCCAGGAGTAATTGTGGGCCAACATAGGCCGAAGGGGCCTGAGCGTCTCCACGTCTGGGTCTCGTGGTCCTCCGCTTTCCAGGCTCGAGCCGAACGGCCGAGGGTCTGAACAGGCCTTGATATGAACAATTAATTATATGCACCACCTTACTTTCATGTAACATCTGACGAGAATTAGACCATTACCCATTCAACACGATAAATTTTATACAACACGGAATACAAACAGCTTCGCTCATCGCACTACACCATTCGGTCTGCTCACAGGTACTCGCATACCGTTCCTTTCTGGGAGACCTGGCATTTCTGGTTAAGCACTGCGGCAAATTGTCTTGAAACCTGACACGAGTGACAGCTCGAAAGTCCATACATTCCCTCCGTGGCGTCCAGTGAGGCGTAACGGGCTCTGTTATAGATCTCGACCAAGATGAAATTATACCAAGCGGGTTGATTCCCCTTTCTTCGTCCCCTGAATTCGCATTGCCCATAGACCCTTGGTACCACTTTGATATGATATTGTCATCTGATGTCCCCCTCGGAGAGCAATTTTCAAAACCCTGCCTCACCAAAAAACTGCGCTGATAGCCGCGTTGCGTTCCCTTGTTGCAACGAAGACACCTGCATCCTGCTTCCAAGCCGGAAGACCTCTCCTCCGCAGTATGGCAGCAACAAGTAGTGTGACGCGGTATTGGGCGATGACAATCATCGTGTTATGCCTTTTGTATTGGACGATCCGACTATCGCCGCGAGACCTTTGGTCAGGATCTGCTATTAACGAAACGCTTCGAATCACCCAGACACACAGGAGCAGACCAGACGTGGCCAGCACACTGCAGGAGCAAGTCACAGAGAATGAGCAAGCTTCTGCATCCGAACAGTATCCCGTCCAATTTCCCCGAATTATATGGCAGACGGCAAGCGAGCATGGCAAAGAGCAGTACGGTGATAAAGCACAGACATGGAAGGACATTAAAGGATTTCAGTATAATTTTCTGAGTGGTATGAATTTCGCATCCTGGTGCATCAGATTGTGTGACTGACCAGCGCAGATGAGGATGCAGACAAATTCGTTCACGACGCCTTCGCATCAAGGCCAGCCATCGTTCGATTCTGGGAGGATCTCGGTTTGCCAGTATTAAGGGCAGATTTTCTTAGATACCTCACGATGTTGGCGATCGGCGGTGTTTACAGCGATATCGACACATCTTGTCTGCTGCATCCAGATAAGTGGATGCCCGCTGATCTGGACGTTTCGTCAGTCAACGCCATCATTGGCATCGAGTACGATGACACCACCTACAAAATGTTTGTGCGACCGATTAGTTTCTGCCAATGGACTTTGATGGCAAAACCCGGTCATCCCATCTTCGAGACTGCTGTACAGCGGGTCATGAGCAATCTCGAATTCCTGGCCCGGCGCCGAAGAGTGACGATCGGAGAACTGGCTCCTGATAAGATGGAAGTTTTAGAGGCTACCGGCCCTGGGATGATAAGCGACGTCATCCTCCAGGTTCTACAGGATCAAGGCCAAAATGTGACCTGGGAGACTTTCAAAGGCCAAAAAGATTCAAAATTGTTCGGCGACGTCCTGGTTCTGCCAATCAACGGCTTTGCGGGAAGCCAAAAACACAGCCACGCTGGCGACCCTGACTATGGACAAAAGTACGTTCAGCACCATTTCGGCCGCAGCTGGTATGATCCAGCGCGTGCAGGTTAGTTTGTGCTATGGCCGCCAACAAGAGGCACATGCATTTTTCAAGGACCCACACAGGTGAAGCCTCCGAATGAAAGATTGAGATGACGATTGCTAACCTTCAAATCAAGCGTTTGTCACCCTCAAATACACCTTCATACGCAGCTTTTGCAAGACTGCAGTGTTGGAGGCGGTTTAACTCCACCACATGAGACCCTGCGACCTGCCATTCACGCTCGTATGGTGGTGAGGAGGAAAGCCTGCTGCTTGTACCAGCAGCTTTCTTTGAGGGGCAACAATAGCATGTCAGCGGAAGGCCAGTCCAGCATCTCAAGTCGTTCGTTGCACCCAATTTTTGGTTAGATAAAACTCAAGCACAAAAAGGAAAAACAGCAAGGCTATGTGAGCAGGCTAGAGCTACGTCTATTTACCAAGCAAACACTACCATGGCTGTCCACATTGCAAAACCAATTAGTGATACATGGACAGAATAGGTCAAGGATTGAGCGCCGCCAGTTGGGGATGACGTGCCACCTGTTTCGGTGGATGTGCCCGAAGAGGTTTCAGCAGCATCACCTGACTCCTTGCCATTCGCCGTTCCACCAGTGCCGTTGACAATTCGAATACGGCCGTCGAGCTCGATATCCACTGGACTTTGGGCTTGAACATAGCGAGTGAGGACCTCGTCTTGAGTGTCGAGGGTGATGAAATCCGTGGTAGGTTCAAAGAAGTTGTCGCCGCCTAGGAGAAATTAGTACAACCGACTGAGAGCCTCCCCAATAGCTACTTAGACTTACCCCCTGCCAAAAAATCAAGAGTCACAATGTTGTATTCGGCTTCCAGGTCCAGAGGTTCATCTCCAATGGTTACCCCAACTAGCTTCGTGCCGTTTTCATTTGCTGGATTGTATTCGATGGCGATTCCTCGACTGACTTGTAAGAAGCTCGTTACTGGTCTCCCATTGTTCTGATTAATACGAGTCATGATGCCTTCCAGAACACCCCAGAGTTCATCTCCGGTTAAAGTTATCTCCACGATGGAATTTCCAAAGGGAAACGACGTGAGAATTTCTCCGCGAGTAATCGGGCCTTCATCGATAGTCGCTCGAATACCACCCGCATTAATCAATGCAAAGTCAACGCTGTCGGAACTGTTGAGACGATACTCAAACATGGCATCTGCCATGAAATCACCAAGTAGACACTCTTGTCGCTGACATGTGGTTTGATCCAGCTCCACAAGTGACATGCCCACCTCTTGCGCGGCGAATTCCTCAAATGGTCCTCTCCACGAGTCGACTTGGAGTTGCAACTCGGGATCCTGATCTGTTTCATTTGTCAAGTGAATCGGTCCTCCGTGGTAAGCCAGTATTTTTCCTGTAGGGTCATAGGTCACGTCAATGTAGCCTAGGTATTCTCCCCACCGATATGCGGTAACAATAAAAACCTCATCCCCGTCAGCGTTGTCGACGATGGTGGGATAAGGGCCCTCGGCGATCTCAAAATCACCAAGAGGGGTATGACTGTGGCCGCCGATGATGAGGTGCAACCCGGTCGTGCTTTCGGCTAGTTTCTGATCTTCGTCGTACCCAATGTGGGTCAGAGCGGCGATACGAGTGACGTTTGTGGTGTTGTAGATGAAGTTGACTGTGTTCTGGACCGCTTCAATAGCATCAGTGAAAACTGTGCCTCTGCCTGGACTCGAGATACTTGGAGTTGTCTCGGTTGTTACTCCAATCACAGCCAGTCCCTTGTCTTCAAAGATGTGGAATGGCTTGATGGTCTGATTAAGCACAGGATGGTTCGATTGAATATTCGCAGAGACTATAGGGAAAGTAAGGTTTTCCAAGAATTCCCCTAGAGTGTCATCTCCAGCATCGAACTCGTGATTACCGAGTGTCATGGCGTCAAAGCCTAGTTGGTTGAGTGTTTCGGCTATCTTTTCACCACCATAGAAGGTGTAGAACATAGTTCCTTGAAACTCGTCCCCTGCATTGATGAACAAGCTGTCGTTGTATGCCGGCCGCTGCTGGTCGATCACATGCTTGACGCGTGCGTAGCCGCCGTAGCATCCGCGTTCAGGTCGTGTACAGTCAGTCCCAGAAGAACTGAATTCGTCCAAGTGAGCATGAACGTCGTTGATGTGAAAGAATGCTATCCTTGGTTAGTGAGCAGTACTCGGAACAATTGGCCAAATCCTCACAAATATTGTAGTTGCCGTCTGCGTCCAGACCGCGCTTCGCAAGTGCATGTCGTCTACTATACAACACATCCTCAGCGAATATTGTGCTGGAGAGTAGAGACACTATAATGAGGTTACACAATGTAAGGGCTTGCGAGACAGTGAACATGGTGGCGTCGATTTTTCACTCCTCTTTTCCGGGGGATGCTATGGCAAACTGACTGCTTGATTGCCATAGTTACAACGTTCGAGGATTCAAGCCTTTTATGAACTCAAGATGCCAGCTCTGCGCTTCCCTTGTTGCACCGAGACGTGCTTTGCGCGCATAAGCTTAGATAGACTTGCTTTACATGTCTTGGTGATACGGTGATCGACAATCAGGGCGAGCCCGTGACGGCAGAGCCTATGAGCGCGAGTCGTGAACTGCAGGGAGACAGACCAAACCAGCTTTATGGGGTGCCAAGTCGGTAGTGTTGTAACCATACTATCGTTACACAAAGCCAACGAGCCGAGTTAGAGCCTGTGGCGACGCGATGGTGACAGATACTCTCAAGACATCTTCGATAATGAAGACACGTGTCTGTGAAACGGGTCCGGGATTCATATCCATTTCCACGTTCACCTGATCCGTATAAAGTCGTATAAAATCACAACCAGAAACAAGGCTTGGTACATCGGTTTCTAAGGTTAGTCAACGTCACGAAACGAGTCCAAAGCCGTGGTCGGTACACGTGTGCGGGGAGGTGAAGGACATCCAATCTAAGTACTTTAATTAGGCATTCAGCCTAGCTCCCTGGGGTGGTCTAATCCCCGCCACTGTCGATTATCGAGGTCCCCACCACTATCGATTTCCAGCGTACTGTGTGCCGGGTTGACTCATGGGTTCCTGGCTGTGCACACCACGACGGTACTTTGGCATCTGAACTCTATCTGGACACTGCTGCACCAATAGGACCTGAGCATACTCAAGCATGATCCGCCACCTACGCATATACTGTAGGGCAATAGTCCGATTGGTGTGATACGAAGTCATGCTGCTAGGTGTTCTTTGTCAGAACAACTCGAATATCTTAGGATTCCCCTCTCACAATGCATCTTTTGGATCTATCAGGTTTATGATGACGGATCAATAAGTATTTTGACGTGCCTGTCTTTGTGGGAAATCAGTTCTTCGAATCCATGTTTTACTGCAGCCGTCAACGGCACCTTGGAGGTGATCATGGTTTCGGGCGTTTTGATGTTACCTGTGGTCTTATTAGAAATCTGGTTGACATGAAATCAAATCATCCGTGCACTTGCCAGAAACCAATGCCTCTATGACTTCCTGAAACTCGCCCCGGGTATAGGTGTTGGACCCCACATAGGTGATCGAACGTCGATTGAGAATGTTCGGTGTCTGGAGTGTCAGTGATGTCTCGTATATTGCAACGTTCACAATGGTTCCGGCGCCTCGAACAGAGGCTAAGGACACATCGAATGCGGCTTGAATACCCGCACATTCAAAGACGGTATGTACTCCCAGCCCCGCAGTCAAGCGAAAGCAGACGTCTGGGACATTGTCCTTGGACGGATCAAGAACGTGATGAGCTCCTGCTGCCTGTGCGTGTGCGGCGCGAGTAGGAGAAGGCTCAGAAACTATGACCGACTCGACCCCCCTCGCCAGAAGGCAGTGTACCATGGCGATGCCGATAGGCCCTGGCAGGTCAGTGTGGACATATACCTCCAAGGGCCTCGGGTGACATACCTGCACCAACGACAAGGCAGTGATGGTCGCTTTTCACTTTGCCGACATTCACTGCATGCCAGCCGACAGCGAGGGGTTCGACCAAGGCAGCAACCTCGAGCGACAACTCGTCTGGGATAAGATGAAGAGCCTTCCTTTCCACGCATATATATTCAGCCATTCCGCCTCCATAGCCGCTATAACCCAGGAACCCCCAGCTTGGGCATATACCGTATAGTTCTTGTTGGCACCAATGGCATGTTTGATCCGTGAGAATGGGGAAAACTGCCACCTTCTGCCCGATGCGAATGTCGTTGACTCCATCCCCCAACTCGCAGACGACCCCGGAGAATTCGTGTCCTTGTCTGTGAGCAAGAATTCTGCCACTTTGAATCGGTATTTCTTACCACAGACTGTTGGAAGAGTCTCTCCAGTCAGGATATGTGGCTCCGTGGGCACGTTCTTGGGCCCGACGCTATACTCATGGAGATCTCAAACACCTCAAAATCAGGATTGAGGACGCGAGAAAGGAGTGGGTGTCCGCGAACCTGAGCCACAGATTCCCGCCCATGCATTCTTTACCTTGACCCAGCCAGGTCTAGGGCTCGGCTCCGGGATGTCTTCGATGCGTATGTCTTTGTTGCCATGGAATCTCAAAGCGCGCATGGCTTCAGGTTGACACCAAAGATGTGAGCACGAAATCGAAGGCTAAGCGAAACCTGACAATTGAAAGTTTGCAGGGTTGCAGAGCTTGTTGTATTGTTCAATTTATCTGGACCTGAAGACCGACCCATCTCAAAGAAGGCTGGCCTCTCGACAAGGTGCCTTATAGCCATTAATGTACAATATCCTCGGCATTGAACAACCTGATATAAAATCTCCATTGCGGGGAAGGTCCCCTCACGGGTGCAGTTCTTGAAGCTCATTGAAGCCCAGTGTCAGTGAATGGTGAGATGATGCAACTACCAGTACAGACACATGACTCTGGAATATGGAAGATTCTATCTCCTGTTGGCCTTGCGTACTGGTGGAGATGCCTGTTTTGAGGCAATACAACTATGTAGTCAGTTATCAGTTTTGGGAACCCCGGCTCCACAGGCCACCACCAAAAGCCCAACCTCCCAGGACTCGCCAAGCTGCTACGCCAAAACCAGGATTGAGACTCCTTGGCAAATGACTCAGCGGCATGGCTGAGAACTCGATAAAATCTCTTTATGTTGGCCTGTCCTGGAGCTCCCGAACACAGATATCAACTGAGCTTGTGCAGTCGCTCGAGTTCACACTGCCAGATCTGTCTTGACAATGACTCAACTACGAGAGCGCAGATACTTGATTCGCAGGCCACGGGTTTTGCAGTACTTCCACAAGGGACAGTTACGCAAGGTATTGGACGAGGAACGTGTTGCAGGTCGCTTCGAACTGTTCTTTGATCTTCTATGTAAACTTCATGCCTTGTCCCTAGCACTGAAATCCATTTTCCTGACTGTCTCTAGATGTCGCGATTGTGCGTTGACGAAAGACTCTGCTGACCCGAGTATCAATGCTAAGAGACGCAGATCGCCAATCTTGCTGACGACCTTGCGGAAACGCCTACAAGAGAGAACTTGATCAAATTCATACTTGTGTTTACTCCGGCCTGGTATCTTCGCGGACTCCTAGCATGACCGGCATCCAATTCTGACCATTTATAGGAACGCATGGGCAGATGCTAAAGAATACGCCAACAATTACTTCAACGATGACATGTTGCAGCGGGCTGGCGTCATCTGGATTATGACTCTTCTCGTTATCTACGGAAACAACGCAGTTTACGTGGCACAAGACCTCGGAGCATTGCGTGCCACAGTGGGCTCGTACATGGTACTCCGTTTCTCTCAGATCTGCTTTTATGCAGTCTCAAGTGTGGCTAGTCATCACCACCGTGCTCAGAACCGAGCTTACTTTGCGCTCATGTTGGTTGGCATATGCATTTGGATTCCTTTACTCTGTGAAAATGTCAGCGACCCCGCAAAGATAGTGGCTGCTGTGGTTGCTATCCTCTATGAAGTAAGTTGCCCCGAATTCCCGAGGGGCTTTGAATACTACCTAGCTTGCAGGACGCATCATACGTGATCAGCTTCGGCCCGTGGGTTTCTAGATGGTTGAAACTGGACTATTCGTCGGCTGTAGACATCGATCATGAGAATGACAGATATACCGCGTTCACGATCCTGGTCCTCGGCGAATTCACATATGCTATTCTGGTGGGTTCTCCGGCCAGAGGGGGACTGAACTTGAACGTCCTGCGAGCAATCATGACTCTTGTCATTGCTTTCAATTTCAACTCCATGTATGTCTACTGTGACGGCGCTGTTGATGGCACACATCCCATTCGACGCGCTGTGTGGAGCACATTTGCCTGGTTACTTATCCATCTGCCCCTCTCGGCTGGGCTGCTTGTCGGAGGACATGTATCAGCCGCCTCTTGCGACCAACACCTCTCTCCTGGACAACGACGACTCTGGGGTGCCGGTCTGGGCTTGGGTACTTTATGCCTTTACCTTTTCGCTTGGCTCTATCGTGATGACGATCCTAAGGGCTTGTTACGGTTCTCAAAGGTGAGATCTGGCCATTTTCACAGAATCAAGCTAATATGGCCAAGTCGATGCGTCTGATGCCGCGCTGCATTGCTGGAATTGTGTTCATTCTCCTGCCATTGACCTCGGAAGCTCAAATCAGTTCTCCTAGTCTCATCATCATCGGTGCTGTGATGACAAGTTTAGTTGTCACGTGGGAAACATATGGTGGTCTTGAGACAGATGCTTGCATGTTCGAAAGTTGGACTGCCCCAGAGGAGGATTATGACGAAGAAGGCGACGCTGACGAGGCTCTGATCCCGCAATCTAACAACTCTACATCGCCAGGTTACTCGACCTTTTAGTGCACCCAACATATCTCTATTGGGCCTACGTGTGTTGCGACAGAGAATAAGAGGCAACATGCCCATCCTAGATCTCACTATCGCAGTAGTGAGGTGGAAGCATCCACCTCATTCGTGTTTAGACTCTATGTGGACTTGGATGTCCTCTCTCTCGGCTCATGGTTGGAGGTCTCGAGGCTATGATCGCCATAGATATTAGGTACTACATGATACGATGAGACTTACACATGGTTTGGACCTGTCCCAATAAGCATCCCAAACACCGCTGCGGATCAAAATCTGGAATGACTAAGACTGACCTCAATGGAACCGATCATGGCCCTGTCATTATACTGGGCACATTCGAGGACGTGTGTTCAAATTTCTTATCCCAGAGTTCAAGGCTCTATCTCTATTTAAGTAAGCAAGCCTCTAGGGCCTGAGAAAAGACCTACAGCAAATGTCAGTCCAAGTTGAGGGATGATCACGTTGGGGTAACTATAGATGAACTGTGTGTGAGGAGCATTTGCTTTCAGTAAAACAAGATTGGATGTTGTCTCGGGGCTTTGAGCGGTACACTACGGATTATTACTACATGCCAGGTGTTAATAATCTCTGGCAATATCGAGACATTTAAGGCGCGACCGACAGACTCTGCAGGCAAGGGGGCCTAGGTGCCACCATGTAAACTTTAATGTATATAGATATGTCTTCACAACTGCACACCTTGCTGGAGTTTCAACAAATTAATTGCAGGGAGGTCATTGTTTAGTGGTTTCATGACATTAAGACATATCATAACATCGATGCTGGTTCCTAACAACTGAGAACTGTTGGAGTTTGCGATGCCTCCGGTATGCAATCTTCCCTACTACCCCACTGATGCTCTCCGGCATATTACTCAAGGTGTCCAAGACGGGGGAGAACATGCTGATATCAAGTAGTATCGTGCTGATACTGGGGGACCCTCTCTCCCACGCCCCATTTATAAACACTGCCGGGATGATCTGGCCTTAAGCGATCATTTCCTTGAAAAACACCTCGAGCAGTCGCCCCTTCTTTGTCAACATCGGTACGAAACAAGCCTTTCCGCTGAAGCTCAGGTATAAGGTAAGTGACAATGTCCTCAAAAGAGCCAGGATTTGTCACATGAGCGAGATTGAACCCGTCCACTCCAGTGATTTCTGCCCATTTCTCCAATTCGTTGGCAACGGTCTTGCCGCTGCCGACAACCTTGGCCATCATGCCCCCCAGAGCGAGATACTCAGCAATATGGCTTTTGTTCCAAGGCAAGTTCTCGGAGCCTGGAACAGTGGCTGCCCAGCGACTTACAATTGACTCTATACGCGTCGAACCGGTGAAAAGGAAGTCCTCGTCATCGGAGTACTCGGCCAGGTCGACCCCTGTCCAGCCGCCGAACAGACCTAAAACCCCTTCTTTGTCCGTATAAGAAAGCAGTTCTTGCTTTTTCGCAGCCGCAGCCGCGTCTGTCTCCGCCACAATGACAGTGATACCGAGAATGACTTTTACGGACTGAGGGTCTCGTCCTTCACCTTGGACTTGAGCGCGAATGGAATCAACTGTCTTCTTGACACCTTCTGGCAGTTGGCCGCCGACGAAGATTGCTTCAGCGTGTCTTGCACCAAAGGCGCTTCCAGCTTGTGAGGTCCCAGCTTGGAATAAAAATGGGGTCCGCTGGGGCGATGGCTCTGAGATATGAGGTCCTGGGACGTTAAAGTACTTGCCAATATGGTTGATCTGGCGGACAGCGTCTGCCTGGGCATAAATTCCACTTTGGCGGTCGGCAGTGACGGCGTCGTCTCTCCAGCTGCCTTCCCAAAGCTTGTACAAGACTTGCATGTATTCCTCTGCAATGGCGTATCGCTCATCGTGTGGGATCTGCTGATCCAACCCGTGGTTCCTCGCAGCACTGTCGAGGTAAGATGTAACAATGTTCCATCCAATACGTCCATTGCTGAGATGGTCCACGGTCGAGAAGCGACGTGCAAGCGCATATGGCTTGTCGTAGGTCGTGCTTGCGGTGACGCCGATGATGAGGTTCTTGGTCACCGCTGATAGGGCTGGTACAAGATAGAGAGGATCAAGAACAGGGAATTGAGCCCCGGAGGCAAGGACCGGAACATGATTCGCTGGCCCTTTGTAGACGTCGTACGCTCCCAGTGTATCAGCAATGAACATGGCATGGAATTTGGCTTTATCCAAGAGCTGTGCGAGATCAGTCCAGAACTTGAGTGTTTTGTATTCATCTGTCCTGTTGTGCGGATGTCTCCATAGTCCTGGCGAAAGGTGGCCGGGAGTATTCATCACAAAGGCATTGAGTATGAGTTGCTTTTTCGTGCCATTGCTTGCGATATTCCCGATTAGCACAGAAGGATCCTGTTCCTGAAGACTTGGGCTCGTGGTCACGACGAGCTTTGCTTGACTAGACATGGTCAAATGGGTTTTCGTGCACCTGATACACTCACTTTTTCGTCCATCAAACATCCAAAACACAAAATTTGTGGTGAAATCGGTCTTGGTAGGATTTCCATGTAATTTGCCAAATAGCGCCCAAAGCACGCCATCGATCATGGCACAGGATTCGGATAGTTCGGCCTTGACGGGTTCACTCACCATCAATCTGTAGGTGGGTAGTGCCCGACATGGGGACGTGGCACATGCTCAATTCAAGACACATGAACATCGTAGTTTGATCAAGTGCATTCATCAAAAGGCCGCATCTCAAGGGTTTTACTCTGGCACAGGTGAATCAATTGGACCAGTCGAGAACGGATCACAAAAGCTTCACTTGTGGTTAGTATTAAGTACTTGATTTCGAAGTGCGAATTCATGTTGCCCCCGAGGAGAGCTTACCCCAATCTCATCATTTAGGTACCTACAACACCTAGTACCTACATGGGTGCGAACTGGCGTGACTGGTTCAAAACAAGGCTCGAATCAGCGTTAGGGGCTATCCCCACGCATGGATGACCACATCTTCCAAAGTATCACACAATTGCGCCAAAGTTCTCTGCACCAACACTTCTACTTAACTGGAGGAATCTATCGTTCTCTGCAAAAAAGCCAAACAATTCTTATCTGTGGATAGTTCTACTATTCTATGAAATGGGCTACGCAGATAAACTCCGAGGGAAGAAGATTGTCGTGATTGGTGGCACTTCTGGGTAAAGCGTTCTAAAGAACCCCGAGGCCGAAGTGGTAACTTATATGATAGCAAAACTTACAGGATAGGATACGGAGCCGCGGCGGCACTTTTGGATGTTGGTGCATCCGTCACTGTCATCTCTTCTTCACCGGCCCGAGTGCAGGAGGCTCTTCGGCGCTTTGATAATGCCAGGGCCAATGGGCTCGTAGTCGATGTCCACGACGAAGATGCTGTGGTGACCGCGCTTCAGTCGCTGGCTCCCATCGACCATGTGGTTTTCTCGGCGGTGGACAACATCATCCGAGGCAAGCTTGAAGACCTCGAACTGGATGACGCGAAACAGCTCTTTGGTGTCAAATTCTGGGGTGCGGTCATAGTGGGCAAAGGTAATTCAATGACACTTGGAAGGTCTGCTACCGCTGACTTGGCAGCACTGGCAAAGTACAACCTTGTACGGCAAGGTGGTTCTTTGACCCTGACCTCGGGAACGGCAGGTATCAAACCGGGAAAGGGCGCTGCGGTCGGTGGCGCGTTAAATGGAGGTGTACTCTCGCTCACCAAGGGGTTGGCATCGGAATTGGTAGACAAGAAGATCAGGGTCAACACTGTGGTTCCTGGGCTGGTGCAAACTCCGCTCTGGGACAAGCAAGGCAAGACCAAAGAGGAACAGAAAGAAATTTTCGACAAAGGAAGTGGAAGTCTGCCCGTTGGGTTTGTGGCCACACCCGAGCACATTGCTGAAGCGTATCTTTATGCTGTTCGCGCCGACTACGCTAATGGGACACTAATTGAGATAGGTGAGTTACCCCACGCGAATTCATGCAACGAAATGCTTGCTGAGTCCCATGTTATGAATGTCCAGACGGAGGATATCTTTTGTAGGAAGCCGATTCCAATCAATGACCATGATACAGGAGTGAAACTCCCCTTGCTGTGAGATGTTTTTGGGGGACGCGGGAGAATTGAACACGTGCTATCAGCTCTTTGCGAAGCCAGCTCCAAGTTCACGTTCAAGTGCACAACGCAAAGAAATCGGGCTTGTTTAACTAATAACATCGTCACGTCTGTAAGGTGTGCGTTCCCTGGTATCTGCAGTAAGCATCTGCATATGGAGAGTTTAAGGACTGAGGTAGCTGTGGTCAGGGTTGGGCAGCGCTATATGTATCTAGCCACGCCGATTCTGAGAAGAGATTGCAGTTTGGTATCACAAATGCGCCACATCATACTCCAGCCGGACGGAGCATGCTCATCAAGAATATCAATTTATGTGGAGTCAAACTGACAGCGGGCTGACAGCGGTGGAAAGTCCAACTTTTGATTCCCTCCAAGACCACCCAGTATGTTATTCTCTCGGCCTGCAATGTGGCGTGACCATGGTGCTGCCATTATTATTGTATCAAACCTTTGCACCTGAATTCAAAAAAATGATAACGAATGCTAGTTAAGACTCGGACCGGCAGGAGGAGGCGAGGGCAGGGGGTACGATGGCATGATGGCATGGTGGCTAAAATAAGAAGACTTTACGTGATAAGTTTCGCCACGGCTTTTTGGGTGACAATTGCTCTAACAACAATAACACTTTCTGAAATGTGTTTCCGAAGCTGCATTGAAGATGCTATGTAGTACTTACTTGAACATGAGCAACATCTTGTTCTATCAGGCGAGTGATTCTCCACCCAACGAGTCTTGTACGTGGAAGATACGAACGCGCACGTGTATGCATTCGTTATTATTGTGAGCACCGCCAGTACTGTCGCACCTCTCGCTAACGGAAATTGGGTCAATGGCTCGACAAGCTTGGCCGGATGAAGTATGATTGGTCAAGGGAGGAGTGGCTCACGTGTCGTTGTGTTGATGCTCAGCCTTCACGCGAGAGAGAACATGACTCTGTCCGGGGAGCTGCCCAGCTCTGTCCTCAGTGGTCAGAGCTGTTTGTTCGCGACTCAGTGCACGCAAGTGCTGTGATTCACTACTACAGAGCCTTCACTATCACTGGATAGCGTTAGCTGGATTTGCCGAATTGCGAGACATCCAAGAGGTCACCAAGAGAGGCATTGTGGAGAATGTGTGGATCGCCAACAATCTCGAGGTGGGTGCCCCTGGAGAAGTGCCTGGAACTAGAGCAATGGGAGTCTGCAACTGCAAGATAGCCCTGGCGTCTAGCGCCTCGAGTTCCTCATATGATTTGCGGGCGACACGTCAATGTGCCAACACATGCTTTCGCCATCAATTTTAGTTTCCGCACCTCAACGAGGGTCCGCAACTCTCCAAGGCAGATGACGGGTCCAGGGTGATTTCAGGTATGGTGACCAACATGCGTCGTTCGCAATCAACAAATATCTTGTTCTCGCGTCCCCGGCTTCATTATTGCCGCGTCCATTCCTGTCTCTCGACGGGTGAATTTTCCTCTTCATCGACAAATGTAATACCATAGTGCTTTTATTTGTTATTTGTTCTCACTTCTCCTACGCCCTCGCAGACATGCGATCGGAAATTATTCTGCTGCTTGGTGTGGTAGGCAAGCTTGCGTCTGCCGCGCCGTTGGATTCTGAAGCATCTGAAGCCCACATTCTCGGCGCTCGGAACATTGTTCAACAAGTTTCTGATTCCTATGATTTTATCGTCGTGGGAGGTGGTCTAGCTGGCCTTGTCCTTGGGGCTCGTCTTTCAGAGGATTCCAATCATACAGTACTTGTACTAGAGTCTGGGGGGAATGGCGACGAATTCCGTGAACGCATAGGTGAGAGAATGGACTCTTGGACCCCGGAAGAAGACGACTAACGTTTCCAGATACTCCCTCATTTGCCTACTTTGAATCTCTGTGGCCTACCGAACTCAATTGGGATTTCAACACCGTCCCTCAAACCAACGCAAATAATAATCGCCTCCCATGGCCCCGAGGAAAAGTTCTAGGAGGTGATCATGGCTCGACCCCGATATCCAAGAGTGTGCGCTGACAACGGGTTCTCCAGGGAGCTCCGCTATCAACGGATTGTATATGAACCGGCCTGGTGAAATCGAAATTAATGCATGGCAAGAAATGCTCGGTGACATGGACGGCGCCGATAACTGGTCTTGGGAGTCATTCTATGAGGCCATGAAAAAGAGCGAGAACTTCACACCACCACTGAGTGAAGTTGCTGAAGAAGCTGGCCTTACCTGGAATGCTGGCAGCTTTGGCAACAGTGGGCCAATCCACCTAACTTGGCCCGGATAGTACGTTGGAACCATGCATGATATGGCTCTTCATTTGACTGACTGTTACGCAGCACTTTTCCTCTAATTCATGAATGGTTGGTTGCTGCACAGAGTGGAGGTGTTGCCAATTCTCGTGACACGTATGGCGGGGAGAACTGGGGCTCGTATGTGACGACATCTTCCATAAATCCTGCGAACTGGACCCGGTCTTACAGTCGATCGGGATATCTTGACCCTCTGCCGCCACGCTCTAATTATGATGTCCTGGCTAATGCCCACGTTACTCGCATTCTTTTCAACTCGTCCTCTCCTCAAAACAACATCACAGCCACTGGTGTTGAATACACTCGTGATGGCGGCGCGACCAAGTTGACCGTCCAAGTGAACAAGGAGGTCATATTGGCAAGCGGAAGCGTGGGAAGCCCTACAGTGCTTCTCTACAGTGGTGTTGGTCCCAAGGATGTACTTGATGCTGCAGGAGTTCCTGTCATTTCCGAGCTGCCTGGTGTGGGCCAGCATCTACAAGATCACTTGGTAAAGATATTTCGGATTCACCATTTACACGATGCTAACGAGTGCAGAGCCTTGGGATGCAATTCACGACGGACCAAGAGACTGCAGGCTCCATATATGCTAGTAAAGGGCCTGAATCGGTAATCTACCTGCAAGTCCTATATAACTCTGATAGCTAACGGTACCAGACTGATCCCAAGTTTCTCTCATTCGTCAACTCCGGCGTCGCCTACGTCAATGCAAGCAATCTCTTTGGCAGTGGAGCAACCGATTTAGTCTCTGAGACCCTGAGCGCCAGGGACCAGTACAATCCTAACCCTGGGGCCGCCGATGTATCCGCAGGCTATAGAGCCATATTTGAGACCACCGCCAACAAAATTGTCACAAGCCCCCTTGGGGTGGTTGAGTTTCTGATCGGCAACACAGATGATGGTATCGTCAACATTGGTGCTGCTTTACAACATCCTTTCAGCCACGGGAGCATCACGATTGGTTCGGCAGATCCTATGGATTATCCGATCATTGACCCCAACTACCTTGCAAACCCGACCGGTCGGTAACCCCAGCTCCCCAGCCCTTGACCAGGCATGCTAACTGTCCTGGTAGATGTCAAGATTCTCCGCGAGGGAATTAAGTTGATTCGTCGTCTGAGCCAGACAGAACCACTCAGCAGCAGTCTCACCGGCGAATCAGCGCCCGGCTCACAAGTCCAGTCTGATGAGGATTGGGAAGATTACATGCGGCAGAATGTCTTCACTGAGTACCATCCCTCCTCATCGTGCTCGATGCTTCCCCTCGAACAAGGTGGCGTCGTTGACGCGAACCTTCGTGTCTACGGACTCTCCAATGTTCGCGTCGCTGATGCGAGCATTCCCCCCATCTCGTTTTCAGCCCACTTGATGATGTCCACGTACGGTATTGCTGAGCAAGCCAGTAATATCATTCGAGCGTTCCACAATCGACCAGTAATCGCCGAGACAAGTCTTGCTGTCAATTCGACGTCAACTAGCAGCAACGTCAACAACACCTCCAGCGATGTTCCTGCAACATCATCGACCAGTGCTGCTGCGAGTGCAAGCTCTACCGCGGACACTAACAACGCCAATCCTCGGTGGACTGAGCAATCCTGGTCCCCGTTTGTCACAATGGCAGTGTTGGTCACTTCATTGCTAGCGCTGTGATGGCAAGGTATCATCTGCTGTTGTCCCCAATCACGCTGATACACAGCCCTCTGCACGATAGGATCTGAGGTCTTCCAGCCATGTTCTGTTAGACTCGGAATTTCTGAACATCGGAGCCTCTCCTCATGCTCCCCAAATTCTTTTGCATCGCACGGCGTTCAGGAAATGGAAATTTGGAGAAGGAAATGATTCTCGCAGTCAGCAAGACACGAGCATTTTTGTTGGGGAGCCTAGAGCCTGCAAGTGAACTAGGTCCAGTCACAAATGCAGAGCGCCATCAATTGACCACTACATTGCATTTGGTGTTAGATAATCGATAATGTAAATGTAATCAAGAGAGGATTACTCGTCAATGATAGCCAAGTCCAGTACATCAAATGAGAGTGAACCACAGGAAAAAAGAGAGTTGGAGTGTATTTATTCACCTTGAGCCTAAGTTCCTTCACTTGCCGAGCCAACATACATCTGTGAAATCAGTCTAGGATCTCTCCATGATCATGATTTCTCCTTTGCACTGTCTTGCCCCAAATAATAGGTCTATTGGCTACAGAGTACTTCGGCTTTTCCAATCGCGGAATCAACAATTTTGCCTGGGATCTCAAAATAGCTCTGGGCCCTTGTGCGTCAACGGTGGTACGTTGGCCGTTGACTCACAGTTTTTCGAAATTACACGCCGAATCCGTTTCAATCAGGAGGCGGGTGGGATGAGACGCAATTCGTAAATGTCGCCCGTATGAGTGATCCTGGGTGTGCGAAATTGCGCCGTTAGCAAAAACTTAGTTGACCTCTTTGAGTTATTTCGTCAGGTCCTCTCGGTTTCCGCGATGCTAGCAATTCGTGAATCTTTGCGATCAATTCGGGTACCCGGAACGGCTTTGGTAGGACTGTGTCCATCCCGACGTTGATCGCCCTTGTAATTTGTTGATCTCGATCGAATCGTGTGGTCCACAGTGCCGTCAGCCTCAATGTGCGGGGATGCCGAAGAAAGGATCCGGAATGGCTCGTCATGAGCGTAACGATCACTAGGAGCATTAGGCGGTTGCCATTTTCGCTTCAACCTTAGACTGTCGGATATCTGTACTATATCAATGACGGCTCTCGTGAGTTCCTTGTTCGCTACTGGCTGGTCTTCTGCGATAATGTAATCGGTCCAGTCAAAAAGGGAGGCCTCCCTTTTGGCTGGCCCAACCCCCATCATCTCCCAAAAGTGTGTATTTGCCCAAAGCAAAGACCCGTCGGCATCACGGTCGTACATGCAACTGGGGCCATTTCAGCATCCTCCTGATCTGCCTTTCATTTTCGGCAAGGTCTTTCTCCAAATCTTTCTTGCGTTCACGTGCATGATCAACTGTAGTGATGCTCGCGATAAGAACTCGAAGCTGTCGCGAAAGGCCAGAGATAAATTTGCAGCGGTCCGCATCTAGCTTCCGACGGGTATTCAGGCCTAATAGGGCATAGCCATTTACAATGTTGAGAATCGACAAAGCAATGACTGCTATGGGACGGCGTACTTGCCCGCTCGCCTAGTCGGGAAGACTATGCATCATGTCAGGACTAGTAATATCGATTAGGGTAAATTCAGCGCCGGAGCCGCGAGCCTGGCGAAGAAAAGCTCCTTCAACATGTCTGGCAGAGGGAGCGCCCACATCGATCGTTGCAGGAGCAGGGGTTGGTGTCAAAGGGAGGCCAATGCTTGAGTGTAGGTACAATTTGCTGTCGTCGTGGTCGGAATCGTAAGTTGTGTACAAGATGGCCGTAGAGATATCACGGGGATGGTCAACAAGGACGGTCTGGATGTGCTCCCATACCTGTGTGCCGTCCTGTGGCGGGTTGTTTCCGATCTTGTTTAGAAGTGCGGCTCTTTGGTCTTACAAGACTTTTCTGGTGCTCTCAGCCCAACAAACGTAGGAGCCACCAGGGTGACCTTGATCATCCCGCAAAGGCAGAGTATGCCCGCGCCACCACATTTATTCTACAAAGCCATCTTGAGTGAGAGAGATCCTAGGGTCACTAAGGACAGCGTCGGTTTTGGAACATTCATAATTGGTGGATAATGAGCCAAAGAGCACAGGCCATACGTCTTGTAGTGGTTGTCCCATGAAACTGACATCTTGAGTGCCTAGTAGAGCCACCAGGCCATCATTATATATCGTTGTACGTTGCGGGGCCCAGTGGATGGCAGAAGGACGCAGATCTGCAAATAGTTGATGTGCGAAGAGCCAGAGAGCGTGAGGCCATTGTTTTAGCGTACCTCAAGGAGTCTCAGACCATTGTATGCGGCGAAAGACGACAAACGGCTCAAGAATGTGGTGATGTAATCGGCCAGGATGCATCATTGAGATCCTGCTCGGTCTGCAGAGATTGGAAAGACTCTGGAATGGTCGATTCATCACGTTGGAAACGGTTCATATTGAGGTAGATCCCACATCAGTGTTCAAGAGTTGAGGGTCGCGGGTCGGGGTCTTCTGTCAGAGTTTGTCGAGACGATATTGATGACCCAGGTGCCATCTCCTCCAGGTGTCAGCGTCCATCTAATACCCAGCTGTGCGAGGACATCTGCATGATCCGGATGGTGCATGAATCGCTTATTGTTTCGACCAGCGGAATCACGTCACGACCAGACTGATGCCGGACTCTTGATGCCACCGGAAGGCACAACCACAGGCTGAAAACCGGTGTCAAGGCTCCGCCGAGCACCAAGGCCAGAAGAACATCAAGAAAGGCAGTTTTCATTGCCCTGAGGAGAGGAGGGGGGGAGTGATATGAGTAGACACGATGACGAGGGGGGCATCGATTAATCCGTGCGAGGCAGAACCGCGGCAGGTGGAGCGGCATCACGTGTGGTTTGTGATGACTTTTGGAGACATGGACCTGGGGTAAAGAGAGTTTGAACAACAGCTGAGAATGCAAACTTGGCTTGGGGCACCCGGCATGGCTGGAGAGGCACAGAAGACCGATGGAACCGTTGCGCTGGATAATGTCCCCAGAAATCAACCATCAATGGTAGCTGTCATATATGGTCGTGTCTAGAGAAGAAATATGTCGTGGAAGGTGGTTGTACTGCATCAATACTGGGGGACCTACCTCTGGCGATGGAGGCAACAACTGACTTCTCTGTAATAGGTACCTCACTTCAGGCTAAAATTGCTCTCAACCTGTTAGTAGGCAACTGCTGTGTTGATACCTATAAGTAGTAGTACCGTGTGGATCTGATAGTAGGTACAGTATAGCGTGCTGAATGCGTGACTGGGGTTTGGACGACGTCGTAGCAAAGCAAATACATCCAAGTCCTGAGCACCAAGCTTAGCCGAGGCGACGGATCACATCTGGGATTGATCCTGTTGTTGTAGTTTAAAAGTATTATTAGTGCTCTGCTGGTTCTGCGCAATAGTACTCCCAAAGTAGTAAACACTCTACGGAGTACGCGTGTAGGTATGCAGATACCACTTTCGGGTATCGAGTCAGAAGGCCAAGAATGGATGGACCGCGGGTATCTAGACTGTCCCAGGACTCTGGTCCTACGACATGATCAAATTTTCCGTCAACACCAGAACGTGGCCTGCGCTTGGACAATATTACGAGAACGACTTGGACGGCTCAGACGAACTACGGAGTACTCTGGGTGTATGGACCAGAAACAAACTTTTCTCAAATGGGGCATACTTAACAATAGCAACTGAACATTGCGCTGGAGAGATTAATAATGGGCTCATGGAAGCAATTTTTATTGTTATTCCAGTCCATGCGGTTTTTTGGCCAGTGTCATGATGTCAACCTGTCAGCATGTCAGCCTGTCAGGGGAAGTCTACTCGTATGTACTCCGTATGTCCAAATGTACTCCGTACGTACCTCGCATGAGGTGGGCCACAGAGACCTGGGAGGCCTGGCCAGCCCCCGAAACATGGCGCTGCAATCTCCCCAAGGTTCTATCAAATAAGCCTCGCTTGGCAAGCCCAAATGCGACAGGATTGCCTAGGGCAAGCCACCGGCGCCCATCTCAACCAGGGTCCCTGTTGCTCCTCCTGTCACATCACTCGACACCAGCCATCACCCTCGGGCGCCGGCTCATGGACTGATGCTGTCGTTCACCACCCAAGCTCATGCAATCTTCGACCCTTCCCCAGCCTTTCAAGTCAGAAAGCTTCGCGAATTTGTCTTGCGAAATGGCCGACATGTCACTCGACAACATCATAGTAAGCCTTGCTTAATCTCAGATCCCATGACATGGCGTACACGATGCACAGATGCAGGTGCTGGCAGTCCACCTGTACCTGCAGCCCACGTTCCAGAAAGTCTCAAAGCAAACGTAGCGGAGATGCGACCCCCTGGTCTAATCCCAATTTCCACCCTCCCCTGAGAGTGGCCGAATCCTTTGCCTTATGGACGCCCGGGGCGGTCGGCGCTTCCCCGAACTACCCAGTCAGCCCAGGAGACCAAGCAAGCTTTGAGCAGAGGTACCTCGGAATGATGAGTACGACACATCACACTCCATCACAGGACACGTACGCGTGGACACGTAAACAGGTCAACACAGCCTGTCGCCAGCTATAAAGGTAACAGTACTGGACATAGGAGCCTGACACAGTAGTGTCCTTGGTTTCACCTTCATCTTGTCTACTAGTCAATCGATACCAAAAAGGCAAACATCATGACGCTGAATCCATCCTTCGTCAATTCAGGCACCCCAAAGGCTTTGAGGCTATGAGGACTATCTCGCAAAACGGCCAAGACCCAAATTTGGTTTCAATTGCTTGTCTCAACGGCTCAGGGGAAAATTTAGTCATTTTCTGTCGACCGCTTCACGATTCGCGCCTTGCTAATGAGCTTGGCGGACTCCCACTCGCCTATACGAGCTTGGCTTCCCCATTTGCGGACGCAGCCTAATCTCCCTTCACGGCGGTTCAACCACATGGTGCTCCATAGCACCACAACAAGGTCTCCATGTCTGGAACACCTTGTGAAGTCTCCTCTCTTCATAGACTCCTTCCAGCAAGCCTGACGCCAGGTCGCGCTTGGTGTCTCGCTCTGAAAACTCTTGGTCGGGTGATCCGATCCCAGGACAGGGCCCAACACGAGGTGAAATCACACATTCGGTAAGACGCCTCAACAATGGCTTGCCTCTGGCCACAATTGGATCATGGCCAAGACGCCGGATCTCTCTTCTCATATTACAAAGTACAACCAGCTGCCATTCTCCTCTTTCATACTTCCTTTTCCAACACGTTCCTTAGTGACTTACACCAGTCTTGAGAGTTTTGGCTCTCGTCCTTTCTTTATTTCGTTGTTATTCTTTACTTTTCCTTGCCTCAACATGAGGTCTCTCGCGTATCTTGCGGCAGCATTGCCGCTGCTTTCAAACGTAATCGCCTGGGAGGCCGACGAGATCGTTCACGTTACATCTACCAGGACCATTACCGTCTGCCCCATTACCGAGATCTGGACCTGTACACCAGACGTCCCCACCATCCCTGCGACACGAAGCACGACAAAGGGACCAGGTCCAGAGACCACGACGACGGCTAGCCATGGTGACAATGGAGGTTGGGATTCATCCACTGGTGACAATGGAGGTTGGGGCTCATCCAGCACCTCCGCCCATTACGGCAATGGCACCACCTCGGTGACTTCGGCCACTGGAACTACCGGCTCTTCAACCACCGGAACCACAACTGCGACATCATGCGGCACCGCCACCGTTAGCAGTCTTCCCGAGTCTCGTTGCAACAATGCCAACGACCGAAGCAAGTGGTGTGGAGGCAAGTCCATCGATACCGATTCTCACAAGGAGTTTTACACCGGCGAAACCAAGAAATACGTCTTGACCTTGACGGACCAAGTGACCGTCCATGACGGTATCTCCTCGACACAATTTGCCATCAACGGAAAATCTCCAGGAGAGCCAATCATAGCCAACTGGGGCGACATGGTCGAAGTTACAGTTGTCAACGGTCTCAGCTCCAATGCCACCACCATCCATTGGCATGGTATTAGACAGGTTGGAACCAACGACCAGGATGGTGTTCCCGGTATCAGTGAATGTGGTATTGCTCCCGGCTCTTCAAGAACGTATAAATGGCACGCCTCGAGCCATGGAACGGGCTGGTACCATTCCCATGCTTTGGCCCAATATGGTGGAGGTATTCGTGGCCCGGTGATCATCCATGGTCCCAGCACTGCCAACTATGACTTTGATATGGGTACTGTCATGGTTGATGAAACTTTCAGCCAGTCGATCTTCCAAATGGCATACAACATTGCCCGCACCCGAGGAGCCCTTCCACCTTCTACCAACTACCTCCTGAACGGCAAGAACACCTCCCCCGATGGCTCCAAGGGTGAAGCTGCTCAATGGGTTGTGAAGAAGGATAAGAAGCATTTGTTCCGCTTCATCAACAGGTATACCCATGGTGTTTCTAGTTGGCTTCGGGATATTTTCTAATGTCATACAGTGCTGCTCAGAGTGCATTCGCCATTCAGTTCGATCACCACAATTTCACCGTCGTCAGTGCAGACTACACCCCGATTGTTCCTTACGTCACAAACACACTCTGGATTCAGCCTGGCCAACGTGCTAATATTATCCTCCACGCAGATCAGGTAAGTGACATGTTAACAGCCACTACTTTGCCGGCTAACTCGTTATAGCCTGCTGGTGCATATTACCTCCGAGCAATTCATCAAACCGGTTGTGGTGCTGTTTCTCTCAACAATGGTCTGGGCTTCTCCAACGGCATATTCACCTATGAGGGTGCATGTGACACTACTCCCTCTCCGACCAACAGCACCCTGGTCACTGCTGGAATTTGCAATGATGAGCCGCTGGCCAGCCTGATCCCACACATCAAGAAGAGTGCAGGATCAGCCGCCAAATTTTCCTCGACCGTGAAACTTCTCCCTGGTGGTAACGCTGCCGCCCAGGTCTTTGATGGATTTGGTTCTGTCATCAGATGGTACTTGGGTGGCCCGTCAACTGACCTCGCCACCAACAGTGGTGCCCCTGCCGGCAGCAAGACAGTGAATGTGACCTACAAAGAGCCCACGCTTAAGACCTTGGCCACCCTCCCCGGCCTGGCCTACAACAGCTCGCTGTACGGTAATACTGCCGTCCTTGATGGCCCTGCCAATGATTGGGTCTACTTTGTGATCCAGAACAATTTCCAAACATCGCATCCTATGCATCTTCACGGACACGATTTCTCCGTTCTTGGACAAGGACGAGGCGTTTTCACCGCCGACATGGTCGGTCAGCTCCGCTTTGATAACCCTATTCGCCGCGACACTGCCCTGCTTTTCGGTGGAGGCTCACCACAAGCATTCATTTCGGGATGGACTGTTATTGGTTTTGAGACCGACAATCCTGGTGCCTGGCTCATGCACTGTCACTTGATCTGGCACGCCGATGGTGGTATGGGCCTTCAGTTCCTCGAGCAGCCAGCTTCCATCGATGCGTCGAAATATTACAACAGCCCCTCGTTCCAGAACGAGTGCAAGGCGTATGAGGCTTATGAAGCCATTGGCGGTGGCCATAAACATCCTTATGAAGCAGGTGTCAAGAGACATCTCGACGGACACATTTTCCATGCTCACAAGCATGCTGATGTCGTTCGTCATTAAGCAATGCATGGGTACTGGCGCCGGGGTGGAGAATCCAAAATACCTGCTATGACCACAGTTGGAAGGGAGCTCGTGAAGTACGCATGCAACATACTGTTCCCTCTTGTGTTCCTAATTTTCTTACCACTGAAATGTTGTGGTTACCATATTGTCCATATTGTCCATATTGTTCAACAATCATATGGTTTACGTTGGCCATGTATGTAGACTCAATCCCGCATATGCTAGTCACACCAGCCCTCCTGTATCCACAAGTTCTCTCAGTTGCACATTATCTGATACTCCCAGGCCTTATGATTCAAGAAAGACATTGTTGAGATTTGTCAGAGGATCTCCAAAGAATCTCAGGCACGGGCCGATATCGCAGTTAAGAAATGAAGAACATGTCAGTAGAATTACCAGGGACCATGGACAATGAGACTGGCACAAAGATGCAGGAGACTTCATGATCTGCATCTCTGCTTGAAAGTCTCGTGTGCCACTCCTATGGAAGGATGAGTCGACACAAGTTGAAGCCAAGGAGAAGTAAGTCGTTGCTAAGCGTCTGGTCCCTTGATTCTAAAATCAGGGTTCAAACTCATAGCAAATAATAAATGCTGTCGGGCAATTCGAAAGAGCACGTTGGGCTAACATCCACGTCAGACCTCGCGTCGATCTGTCGAGATTCCGCGCATGTGTTGCTCCCGCCATTGACGTGGTGAATATTCCACGATGTCTAGTCTAATCAAATCAAATCAGATTGGTGCCAAAATGAACTTTTTTGCGTGATGCCGATCACGTCGGTACATGTCTGAGTTCTACCACCAAGATCCATAAAATTCAAATCATGCGTAGAGTCCGAGGATCGGAAGGTCGATACGTGGTTTCTGCAGTTGTCCTGTTGCAAAGACCATTCACAAGTCGATAGTCGACTCTTATGCTGTGAGCAAGCACAAAACATTGGCATTATCTTCATACAAAGCTCAGATACCTAGTACTATTGCATGTACGATGACGCGCGCCATGCGTTGAAGATTACCGAAATAAATGCGACGACAACATCTACCATTTCTGATGCGGAAATGAGTCAGCACTTAGAAAAGCGTGACATTTCTGACGCAGAGTGGCTTCAGCCAGGAGTGCAGAAGGCCATGTTATTGACAAAGGCCTGGACTCACGTTAGCATAACCACCGCCTTTGTAGGTTATGTATTCACCTCTTGCTGCAGCACCTGAGTAACTTGGTAAGGTTGCTTTCAGTAACTTTGGTTCTCATCCTGTCGGATTATTCCCAATGGAGAAACGAGCTATACGTTACCTGATAAAGCAAGCTTTTTTACAGCTCCTGTCGTGACTAGAATTAGAAGAGCCCTCTTCTAAATAGCTGACCAGTTCTCGATACAGGTAGCAATATCCCGGCGAGAAGCGGCGAGAAGCTGCTATTGCCACTGGCCTTTTTCAAGCTGCCATCAGCATTGGGGGTGCTTTGGGTAGAAGGTGGGTCGAGCCAAACGTTCTGTGCTCTGATTACTGACCAGCGACAGCATTGCTAGTGCTATAAAGCGAAGTACGCTTCCTGACCAGCTTTTGACGTATCTCCCAACGGAAGAACGATCCAATGCACTCACTATCTTTCAGCCACTACCAACTGCTCGAAGCTTTGAGATTAGAACGGCAGCGCGAGATGCTATCAGTCATCGAAGCTACTGTGAATCGATGCAACTTCTTGCGGTTGCTGCTACTACAATATCGCTACCTAGTACTTTTTTTGTGTTCTACATGAAAGATATTAAACTGGACGAAGGGATGAAAAGGATGAAGTTTGGATGGATCAAGCCGTTAGAAATTTCAAAAGCGCGCTAGTAGGCACCTTCCTATCAGTAGCCCATGCACAGAGCATAAGGAACACAGGTTATACGGCCATGATGGAGATGAAATCTGCTGATTGTGTCTTGGGATGCTTTGTATGCTTTCCGATATTCCTCACCGCCGCCGCCGAAAGATCCGAGATCTCCTCCACATTCGAACAGTTTCCAATTCCACACCCTATCTCTGATCCGTAATGATGCTTGATCTACATCAGCGGTGGTTATTTCGAACGATGCGGGATTATCTAGTCCATTTTGTCCTCAATGGGTTTGGTCGACCAAACCCCCACCAGGCAGCGGGGTTTCCCTTGAGTATATACTGGTCCTATCAATGAATCCAGTGGCTAGCCAAGAATGCTTATGCTGCTGAGCTCTTGGTGGATTCGGCTTCGGCTTCCCTGTGGGGGACGTTTTGCGGAACCGCTGCTAGTCGAGTCGCATAGCCTTCGTAAGACGATTTCTGGAGAAATCTGGAGAAGCGATAGCGCGGGGTTAATGGTGAAAGGAGATGTCAACTGCATAGAGATATAAGACACAGTCACGATAGCAACGCAGGGTGTAGATGGACCAGCGAGATGCAACATCCTATTAAAGCCATTTCTGAAAGCCAATCTATACATAAACCCACACAAACAACAGAGATGGGACACGGTTCTGCATCTCCAGGCGGTCTCGAGTTAGCTATGCACGTCGAGGATAAGAATCGAGAGCAGAATACCAACATTCACGAACAAAATGTTGATAGAGATCAGGAACAGGAAATATTGACCGCACGCCTGCAAGGCGAAGATAAGAAAATTTCACAAATAAAACGCAAACTAGATCTTCAGCTGGTTCTTACAGCAGCAGTTCTATATGTCTGGGCATATATTGATCGCGGAAACTTGGGCAATGCCCTTGTTGCTGGTATGGACGAAGATCTTGGGCTCGTCAACAACAATAGGTACTCTGTTCTTGCACAAGTGTTCTTTGTCACCTACATCCTTATGGAGCTGCCTTCAACTTTGATTCTCAGGAGAATCAGTGCTGCAATATGGCTTCCAATGACAGTGGTGATTTTTGGCATAATCACGCTCGGTCAGGGCTTCGTCCACAGCTGGGGGGCCTTACTTGTTTGTCGACTTTTACTCGGTATTTTTGAGGGGGCGTTCATTCCGGTCGGTATATTCATCATCGGAGCGTGGTAAGAGTTCATCGCCTTATCTGGATTCGTCTTTTCGCTGCTTACTTTCGATGCTAGGTACACTCGATATGAGGCCCAGAAACGCCTAGCAGGCTTTTTTGTGCTGGGTATAACATCCACAGGTCTTTCTGGATTGTTAGCTTATGGGATTCAGACAATGGATGGAACTGCAGGCATCGAAGGTTGGCGGTGGATCTTCATCATTGAAGGTATCGCAACTTGTGTGTGTGGTGCAGTCGCCCTTTTCATCCTCCCAGATCTGCCCGCTCGTTGCACTCAAAGAGGCTTATTCGGTATTCTCCCACCATTCCTCACGGCCGAGGAGTCAGACTTAATTCAAGCTCGCATCGAATCAGACAGAGGTGATGCCACGCAAGATAAGCTCACAGTCAAGCGCGTTCTCCTCGTACTTGGCGATTGGAAGGTCTGGGACCTGACTCTTCTTCTGTTTTACGCCAACGTCGCACAGTATGCATTTGCGTACTTCCTGCCAGTCATTCTACAACGAAGCTTTGGGTACACTGCTGCTAGATCACAGCTTTTTACATTCCCGCCTTACGCTGTGGCTAGTGTTTTCGTCATGTTCGTGGCCTGGCTCAGCGACAAAGTCAAATTACGAGGTCCAATAATAATTCTCAACAGCTGCCTGTATTTCATTGGGGTTGCAATGATGGCATTTCTTACCAAGCCAAATCAGCGATACGCTGGTGTCTTCATTGGTGTTGCCGGTATGACAGCCAACTTGCCGACCATATGGGCTTACCAGCACAACAACGTGGTGGGTCAAACAAAGCGCGCTATTTCAACCGCTTTGATGATCATGGGAGGCGCACTTGCAGGGATTATATCGGGAAACCTTTTTCAATCGAAAGACGCACCAGATTACCGCCCAGCATTGATTGTTTGTATGGCTTTTCAAGGAGCTATCGTGGTTCATGTTATGAAGAATTTCTATATCTTTTGGCGTGCTAACAGCAGAGCTGATCGCGAAGAATTAGTGATCGAAGGGGTGCCTGGGTTCCGCTATACATACTGACTGGAATTGAAATGTATGAAATGTCTGCATTGATCTATCTGAGAGGGAGGGAGAGAAACTCCCATATCACGAGGATGAATCGTCCAGACTGCTGTCATGCTGTCAGCACACGCCCTTCCACTCGTTGCGGCCGAGGGGCTCGTGGCACCGGCGAAATATACTTGGAATTGCTCCCGAATGCCGGAAATGGGGCATTAAACTACCGGTTTCCTGTCGGGCTCCGATAGGACTTGATCTCAGGAGGACTTGCAATCAACACCGTAAGAACTAGGAGGAAGTACCTTCTTATCTCGTTTAAAAGACTCCGAATAAACACCCTACCGGACGTACTGCTTCGAAAGCCTCAAGTCGAGCATATCTTTACTAGAGTTGCAATCTCGCTGGTATGATGATCGCAAGCGACCAGTCACCTGCCGGGGTCAAGACCCATCCAAGTCCTAGTGCCTTCGCGCATGCTGTTCTCCGAACCACCACGGATAATTACGAGGCGATGACTCAGTGGTACATTGAAGTGTTGAACGCGACAGTCGCTTTCCAAGCTCCAAATATAATGTTTCTGCGCTACGACGATGAGCACCACCGGATTGCAATCGTTGCTAAACCACACAACACCCCAAAGCCTAAAGGCCAACTAATCGCTGAAGTCGATCATCTAGCATACACTTACGACACTCTCACAGCGTTGGCTCAAGTCTATTCGTCTTTGAAATCGAAGAATATCAAGCCGATTTGGACAGTTAACCATGGTCCTACCACCAGTTTTTACTACCGAGACCCAGACGGCAACAAGGTGGAACTTCAGGTGGACAACTTCAGCTCCAGTCAGGAGGCCGATGATTTCGTAAGGACACCTATGTTCGCCATGAATCCTATGGGGACAGATATTGATGCGGACGAATGGTCCTTGGAGATCCTGGCCAAGGTCCGCCCAGATGGCACTGAAGGCTTGGACCCTGTCGCAATCCGACGGCTCAAAACGAGGCAAGAAATTGGGGAGCGTTATACAGCGCCCGAGAATTTCTAGATCGAGGTACATCAGTTATATGAACGACTTAACTGTGCCTTGCTTCTGGCCTTCAAATGATAGTGCTGCAGTACCAGAAACTGTTTATTCGTCACTGCTTCGAATACTTGCATCGTCAATCACAGTAACGTCTATTATAAGTAGAGAGCCGCCATGCTTAAGAAATCCTGCATCAGCTGTAACCTGTTTCTCCATGAGATCTCATGATCTTGCCACTTGAAGACAGTCAGGCAAGGTTGCCCCTGAACTACAACCGCTTAGCTACTCACCGAGCCATGAAGTCTTTCCATTTCTTCCGCAATCGCCCGGAGGCTCCGACGACCAAGTCCCCAAGGAAGCAACACGATTGAACATAACAGGCAGAAGTATCAGGGCCATATCCTTAGTTTTTCAGCTCTGAGTTGTGGAGGAATGCCTAGAAGGTGGTTTGTTCTCCGCAAGCCCATGCCAGACCGGTGTATAGGCCGAACGTGTTCTGGGAACGGCAAACCTTCCACCCTCACATTGTCCTTCCAAGTTGTCTGAAGTCTATAACATTTATCTGTATCAACAAGTGTTTACGAAATTGAAGATTGTGGTTCAGAAATTAGATCGTTTCTAATCTCAAGATCCATGTCAATTCGAGAATAGCTAGCAGGTTCTATAGTAATAAAGGCATACCTTATACACATTGCGCCAGAACTCGATGAGTGAGAATTTTCATCTGGAGGAAAGCTATCCGTATCCCAGCAGAAGTGTTTTCAGGACAGGTCTATCAGAAGGTGAATGAACCCATGTCAACGTCGTCTGAAGACAGGGTGGATACTAAAGTGCTCCATAAAGCCATGTCGCCCTCGAATGATGGGTCAAAAAGCTATTGATACAATCAGCCATGTGTTCCTCTTAATGGTTATCTTGAAATGTTGATCGATCAAATAACAATGACCAAGGTAGGAACTGTACGGGCTTTGCAGGACATACCTCTTGGAAACCCTGACCTTCATCTAGGTGTTGGGCATTGAAGCCATTTTGAGCATCTGCACCTGAGGGTTTCATCTCCGTAGCAATGGGCTCGCCATGTTGGGCAAGGCCTGCTTCTGAGGGCCTTGCACGTTGGACAACTGTAGATGCGAACTCGGCCCATTCCCCAATAAATGAATAGTTGAGAGCCCCATTGGTCTCAAAGTTAAGGCGATGAGCGAATCCTGAGGCGATACCCATGAGCATCAGATCAGAATGAGCCGTTCCAGCGCCTGGACTGGACAGGATATGCACGAGAAGCATGATTACCGACCGAAACGGGGCATATAAAGCAAGGCTGCGTAGACCAGTTCAGCATATAGTTCGTATACAAAAGCCATTATTCCTTGTGGGATGGACTCTTACAGTACGGGGGTATTGGGCTCCAGACGGACCAAGCGAGTGGCCAAGATCACGCTTCGTGCGGTCTCAGATACAATACGGCAAGAGATTTCGATCTGGGGCCGAAAAGTGTCGAGCCGGCCGACGTCGGTAAAATGGAACCAGGGGACAAGCAAAGAGCTATGAATGTCGATCAATACACCATAATAGAGAAAATAGGCCATGATGAGCTGAAACTTGGTCATGGTCGGTGGTAACTGCACATCATCGATGTCATCGTCGAACGAGATGATATGCTTCATAGATTGTTTAAAGGAATCCAGTTTGTCGTTTAGCTCCATCACGGCGCGTACCAAGGTTTCCGTAGATTGTCGCCGAGCTCGAGCGCTGGATAAGCGTCTATATGCTTGAGATTGAATTCGACTAAGCAGGACACTTATCGTAGTGAATGTGGTGCTAATATTGTCGCCGCTCGTGCATATATCAGGTGGCTCGCAACTGATTTCATCATCGTCTATCGCCTGTAATGAGAGTCAGTCACATTGATTGTTCCTTCCATCCATTATGGCGATGCTTACTGGGGGAAGTCCAGAACGGGAGGAAATCTGCCTATCCAGCACGTATATGTTCCAAAACAGCTGATTGCGCTGACAAATCTCCCGCTGTGAAAGTCTCCATGTGGACGCAGCCTGACAGTGGAGACCTTTCGCGATTGCTAGGCGCATCGCATTTGATATCAAAGTGTACTCTATGTGAGGACTGCCGATGCCCTCGCTGAAGCTTGCCTAGTCCCTAGTTAGGTATTCGATCATTTTCTTACACTGAGTTGCAAGACTCACCATTAGCAATAGGGCTCTGACGCTAATGACAGAAGAGTGGCCGTGCAGTATGTCCTGTTGCACGGATAAAGCGTTTTCGAACAAAGCGACGGACGCCTCCACCGCACGTGCATATGACTGATTTCTAGCCATAGAGATTCGGCATCCAAATGCGTAGACTGTGAAGCGGAGTGCAAACCACGTTGGATCCCCACGATCTGGTTTCGGGCTTCTAAAATGCTCTGCTAGAGAGGTCTGGAACCAGTACTGATCGACAATGCCAATATCGGCCTCAAGGGATCCCTCGAAGAAAGCTGCAGGTAGATTGGGTCAGTGCCTATTTTGGAATACCGCGATTGTCGCACATACCCCTCACATATGACCAAGCGATGTCTTCTGCTGGCTCAGGGGCCTGGCACTTCCCTTGTAGGAAAGATCCAGGACTCTTTTTGAAGCGCAGGGTGACACCTCTCGCAAATCGGTGGAGAGATTGCCTTATGCCTGGGCATTGCGCCCTGCTCTCAAACCATTCAATACCTGGCTGAGATGCAATCGATAGCAAAGATCTCGGCCCTATTGATATGCGTGCATCAGCGCTGTGCGACCGAGTTTGATATATACTTACCGTAGTATTCCCAATTTGACTGAAGATGGAAGTTAGTCCCTATGAAGGAACGACTAATGGGCGATTACTCACCGTCTCATCCGAAACGAGACTCGGGTTTTCTTGTAAAGCCAGATCTGTGGCGCAGTGCTCCAGTACAGTTTCCACGGCCTTTGTGATGTTCGGTGATCTTGCGCTTGTTGTCGCAGTCATTGTGGTCGACTGGTTCTGGGAGTAAGCTGCATCGACGATGTCGTATGACGTTTGCTCGTGGGCTGGTTCGGTATAGTCCTCCTCGATCTCAATGTGTCCCGTTGCGACTGAGCCAGAATGATGGGTTTCCAGGAATGAGTCGACATTGGCTAGGGGCCAGTTTGAATCGGAGACAGTGGCATGGCTGACCTCGTGCGTTGTGGTCACTGGTATCTCATCTTTGGGGACTTCTCCAGCATGAGACTCGAGTGCAGGGATAGCCATGTCATCTGTCGTAGCCCTTGATCCATGTCCAGATTGAACAACCGTTTGCTGAGCAGATGTCGAATTCATCAACGCTTCCAATCGAATAAGGCGGACAGACATGTTCTCACGACGAGGTCGGGCGGTCTTTTGGCGGCTTCTAGCAAGGAAGAGACATTCTGTATCATGGTCGATGCACTGCTTGCACGGATGTCCTCCTTCACCTGGATAAATTCAGTGGAAAATGTGCGCTAGGTAGGATTGATGCTTACATTTCACTTTCTTTACGCGACAAAAACTGCAAGCTTTGGAATATTTCGTTCTTTCGATAGGTGTGTTGCCGGATGTCGTACCCGCACCATCCATCGCTACTGGTGTCAGTGAGAGAAGCTGAGATATGTTGTTTGCTTAGTCGACAAAATCATATACATCGTTTCATATCAGTGGATGAGAGATAAAGGCGAGTGTAGTGAGGAGGAAGCTCAAGGTTCCCCGCATCGACATCAGAATGTGGAGGTTCCTCGCCAAGTGAATGGAATGGCCGCAACACCAAACGGAATCTGCCCCAGCGGGGTTCCCCAGTATCTTCGGCGTTCGGGGAAATGAGAAAATTCCGATTCCCAAGTCGCACTATTGGGTGTTCAGTGATAGACGAGGATGGAATGTTGGAATGGTCTCCTGAGCCGGTCACAGTACTCGGTATCATAGGAAGCCATGTTTGAGGAATTGTGGAATGTCTCGGAGTCTGGACTGGCGCAGGCAAATTTTCCACGGCGTTAATATAATACCTGACAATATCCTCGTGGCTTCGATCATCACTCATCTAAGTTTGAAATTTCCCACCACCTAGAACATACCTCAGCTTGCAAGTGCTGCCATCTCAATGGGCTCAATAGAAAAGGAAAAGTGCACAAGAGTGCTCATCGTGGGCGCAGGCCCCGTGGGCTTGCTGACCGGACTCATGCTCGCCAAATGCGGAATTCAGGTCGATGTCTTAGACGCGGCTATGGAAATCGACCCACGTCCTCGAGGTATTGCTTATGGACCCCCAGCAGTCAAGTATGTTTTCCATCCTCCCCTATCATGGTGTTGAGGTTGTTGTCCTGAAGCTAAGGTCGCAGGGTGTTTCGCCGTGCCGGAGTCCTGGACGAAGTCCTCAAAAGAGGGATAGAGGGCAAGAGATTGATCTGGAGAGAGCTCAGCGGGAAATTTGTAAGTTGCCTCTTCACACAGGAATGGAAATAGCCCTGATTAAGGTTTCTCCAAAGATTACAGCACTCGATTTCACCAGCGATCCCACACACGTTGACAAATCGGTCATCTTACCTGTGCACCTTCTGGCTGGTTTGTTGTACGAAGAAATTACAAAACTTGATAACGCGAAAGTACATTGGGGTTGTAAATTCGTCAACCTCAGTCAAGATGAGGGTCATGTACTGGCCGAAGCAGAACGTAATGGCCAGCTGGAGACGTTTGACGTTGACTTTGTTGTTGGATGTGACGGTGCTCGCAGCTCTGTGCGGAAAGTACTAGTTGACGACGTGTTCCCA
The DNA here is from genome assembly GCF_000836275.1 of Exophiala mesophila. Classification (NCBI taxonomy): domain Eukaryota; kingdom Fungi; phylum Ascomycota; class Eurotiomycetes; order Chaetothyriales; family Herpotrichiellaceae; genus Exophiala; species Exophiala mesophila. The sequence goes on from NW_015622508.1 coordinate 3,541,282, forward strand.
GGAAAGACCTGGGATGTGCAAATTGTCGCAATGAATGAAGGTTTCCCTATTCCATATCCTGGAAAATGCTAACAGTAATACTAGATACGCTACCCTGGTTTCGAGAAGCATGGCTGGACAGACACGCAGTGGATTGTGCATCCCGAGCATTGGGGGATGGCTTGCAAGATTGACGATACAGGACTATGGCGATTCGGATATGGGGCGCGTGTTGCTATGGAGGAAGCGGAACTGAAAGCTCTCATGGAGAAAAAGCTCGAAATGCTTCTGCCTGGTGCACCCAAACAGGGAGAGTATGAAGTGCTGAGATGGAGTCCCTTCGTGATGAACAATAGGTGTGTGGAAAAGATGCATGTTGGGCGGGTCCTCCTTGCGGGAGATGCCGCCCATCTATGTAATCCAATGTAAGTCGTGGGATGTTATCTGATAGGTCAAGATTAACGTACAACTTTTAGGGGTGGTCTTGGTCTGACTGGAGGCATTGCGGACGTCGGAAGTCTAGTCGACGCTCTACAAGGTATTCACGAAGGGAAAGCCAGTCTGAAAATTCTGGAGGTCTACGATCAAACTCGTCGAGAGATATATCACAAATTTATCGATCCCGTCTCGTCAGCAAATCTGGAGCGCATATGGTTAGATGGATCAACAGCTTTGGAGACCGACCCGGGTCTACAATTTATACAAGCCGCCTCTCAGGATCCGACCAAGATGGCCCAACTCCTCCATGTAAGTTTCTGACTAATCTGCTCTGGGAGAAGTATCCGTCTCACCAAGTCACAGTCACAGGACGTCCTTACTGCAGACCTGACACAACATTATGACCTAAATAATGGAATTGCCGGCAGTAATAAGGGAGCTGTTGAATGAAAGACACTGTAATTGATTATACATAGCTCTTCATTCATACGCAAAACCAAAGTCTGACCAGGTCAACTTTCAGTTGTCCTATGATCAATATCAGACTACACTTATTCTTACATGACAGGGGAAACCCGTGAAAATACATATAATTTTGCCTGTCTACGGTGATATATCGGAGAGTCGTTTAGCAAGCTCAAATCCCCAGGCTTCAGCAGCCTTGTCCCCTGTACCCAAGGCAAGTGGTGGACTGAGATGATTATGGCCCTGAAGCTCCCAGTATTCGGCTTGCCCGCCAAGCTCTTTCCACTCAGTCATTAATGTCTTCTCTGTCTCGATGAGAAAGATGGGATCATACTCCGCGGCAACCAACAGCAAATGTGGGAGAAGCATGGTACTGCCGCCATCTTTGTCGGCCGAGCGACGACCAAACTTCCGGCGCATTAGATTCAATGGCGCGTTTTGAACGATGTTCTCCCTGGTCTTGTAGTATCTCAACAAATTAGGTACCATAGGCGCTACGAACTCATTGTCCGGGTCCGCAAGCATTGTAGAACTCAGAATAATCGCCCTTCTTAGATGAAGCTTTGCCGAAGGTTCCAATACCCGCTGTGTTGAGCTTGTGAATGCCTCGTCGAATAGCCATGAAGCCAGATGCAAACCACCAGCTGAGTTGCCCATGACAACCATATCCCGCTTCTCACCTTCGAGACAAAGGTTTTCCGTAACCCATCTGATGACGAGATCGAGATCCTCCCCACCGGTGTTGAAAACCGCGCCGTGCTGCAGCAGACGATAGTTGATGATGATTGCGTCGTATCCTAGTTCTTCCGCCAGGAAGTAACCTAGACCTTTGTACACAACCTCGCCTTTGATCTCTGGCGCAATGCTTCCACCGCTGACATTGGCGCCGCCGTGAATAAAAATAAAGATGCTTCTACGTTGACTTTTGTGTGAAGATCGATATAGGTCGAGAGTTTGTCGTTCATGGTGGCCGAACCGATGCACCTCTCTTGGGATACTGTTCAGTAATGCCAAACGTTCCGGGCGTCGCAAGAGGTCTCCAAATATCTGAAAGGTTGGTACCGACGCAGCGAATACATCGCGGCCAAACGCTGGCAACTTGTCCATCTTTCTTGTAATGCACGAGCAATGTAAGCTGGACAGAAGTGGTGGTCAGTAGAATAGGAGACGGAAAGACGAATTATCTCCCAGGTCCGAGGCCTAAAATATACTATTGAGATGCCGCCTAGAATAGCCTAGTTACATGTGCGGCCACCGAGTTGAGCCGAAAGGACTGAATTTCCTTCGTCCGGCGATATATAGACTTTCCGGAATACCGAAACCGGGTCTTTTCATATTTAATGCCATGAACACGGGTAATGTAGAGGAGGATATATATATTTTCGGCGCGCGGGAACAATACTAAACTAAAGACCTAATTATAGAATATTGTGAGCTCCCCGGGAGTTATGGCTTAGGTAACTCACCTAAAGTAGAGGCTTAGCGAGAAAGTTCCCGCGAGTTTCTATAGCCTATCTAGGATATATACCTAAATCGTGCAGGATTATCTTTAGGGCTTCCCTCATCTAGTTTAGTATAATATCCCAAAGTAGTAATATCTTATAAGATTAAGATACAAGATAGGGTTAGGGTTAGGGTTAGGGTTAGGGTTAGGGTTAGGGTTAGGGTTAGGGTTAGGGTTAGGGTTAGGGTTAGGGTTAGGGTTAGGGTTAGGGTTAGGG
>NW_015622509.1:0-67925 GCF_000836275.1 Exophiala mesophila
CCTAACCCTAACCCTAACCCTAACCCTAACCCTAACCCTAACCCTAACCCTAACCCTAACCCTAACCCTAACCCTAACCCTAACCCTAACCCTAACCCTAAGTTCACCCGCCGTGAATGTTACCTAACTTCGGACTTTACAAGAACTAAGTAGACCTTCTCTTGGTCATACAAATTCTTGATCACTTTTTATATGTAAGCTCACAATTGCTAGGCTGCAGAATCCTCGTATTGCGACACCATATATTCTCTCTCACTGATAAAACCAGCACTGGGCCCAGCTGCCCCTGCAGTGTCCCTCGGCACAACTTGAGACACTCCATACTAGTATTAAGTATCATTTTAGCTATGGTTAGACGCGCTCTAGAACCCTGTACAGTTTCAAATATTATACAGTAAAGTATGAGGTCTAACCCTAAGGAGGAACTCGGGGTTACAGTGTCCGATCGTATGATTCATAACTGTCAGATTGAGAGGTGGCTTGTTGAACTTTGATAGGCCAGCTGAAAGAGAAATCTCTAGTAGCTTGGCGCTACTAGTCATATTTATGGTATCTGTATTATCCAACAGGTATAGCTATATACTGACTTACTTCTATTGATATAACTGCTCTTAGCTACACACTCTCATACTGAGGGGCAATGACTTAGTACCTCTAAACAATATAAAGAAAATCTGGTCTCTTATCCCCGATAACCCTTATCTCTTCCACTGTTTTATCTTCCACTAAATGATCCCGCTTACCTCCCATTTTCTTTTTGTTCTCTGCTTTCAGAAGCATATGCATTACTATACTGCCGGTGAAAGCTCCGAACACTAGATATCCTAGTAGCACACTATGCCCTGTCCAGAACCGTGGGGACTCTCGGGAAAGATAGACGTTGGTCGAGACTATACCATTGAGATTGGACCATCCAATAGAGATGCCCATAACGATGCCCCGTTTATAAACGCCGTCAGTATTGTTGCTTATCCAGGAAATTGTGTTCGGAATGGCAGGATAGATACCTAGCGCCGCCAGAAACGTGCCAGCATACTGGACCCGGGCGTTGGCCGACCCTAGAAGCAGGAGGAATCCTGCGATCCCAATGGAGGAACATCCAATGTTAAAAGGACCTCGGCGCTGGTACCGGTCAGCGGCCCAACCCACTGCCACCGTGGCAACGGCGGCGACAGCGTATGGGGGCACCGATAGCAATTGTGCGCGGGTGCCGGAGTGCCCAAGTCCACGCAAAATGGTTGGCAGGAAAAGAGAGAAGCCGTAAACAGGGATCAAGCATCCTGCGTTCACCCACGCAAAACCATAAGTTTTCCAGTCCTTGAGTGCCGCGTAGACGTATCGTCGATCAAAATTTTCCGTCGTGCTGGCTTGGCGATCTGCTAACAGTCGTCGTTCAACCCTTTGGCGGTCGTCTTCTGTCAAAAAGCTTCTGGTGTCTGTAGGCCAGTCAAAGATCATCCAGTAGCATGCAACGGATGCAATGACCGTAACGAGGCCTTCGATGATGAAGATCCATGCCCAGCCTGGCTTTCCACCAACGCCATCCATCTTGGCCAGTGCGACAGCTAGAAGACCGCCAAAAGATCCTGCAATCGCAGCAGCTGAGAAGAACAAAGCGATTCTAAGTCCAAGTTCACTTCTCTTGTACCAGCATGAAAGATAGAAGGTCACCGCAGGAAATAGACCTGCTTCCATAAGTCCCAGGAAGAAACGTGTCGCCAGAAGGCCCGCATAGTTATGGACCAAGCCCATGCAAATCATGCAGACACCCCAACCGAACAAGATGGCGGTAAAGAAGTATCGGGGCGTCGTACGCTTAAGAATGATGTTGGTCAGAGGCTCGAAAACTGCGTAACTGATGAAGAAGATGGTTAACGTCATGTTGAAGTCTCCTCCGGACATTGACAAGTCGTTCTCGATTCCCACTAGTCTGGCATTTCCGATGTTGGTGCGATCCAAGAACGACAGAAGATATCTATCACTATTAGAACAGGTCTCAATACCAACAGATGAGAATGAAACCCACAGAAAGCAAAGCCATGGAAGAAGCCAGAGGTCGATCTTCAAAAGCAAGCGTCGATCCTAACAAAATGAGCCTTTGAGAACGAAGTTCAACATGAACAGCACTCACATTGCGAAGTATTTCTTGCTCGCCCAACCCTATATCCGCATCTTTGAGATCATATTGTTGGACGATATCTGGCGCCAACTCGACGTCTGGCAAGCCTTTCTTGCTGCCCGACTCTACATCAAGCGATAGTACCACTTTCTCTGTGCCGGTCGCCATGATCAATGTGTCTATTTCTTAAGAGAAGCGTGCTTGAGAAAATTGGCGTGATACATTCCATGCTCGTTATTCGGTTCTCCCTTCTTTATAGCAGCTCAGAGTTCCCAAAGTATAGTAGTAAACAGAAATGCAAACACTCCGCGGAGCAGAGTTGAGACACAAGTGGGGCAGACTAACTTCACAGATAAGATAAGCCATCCCTAGCATCAACGTGGCTTCCGTGTCGGGCGACACACCCAACGTCGGCCACTCAGGGGCTATTGGCCGGATGATTGGGTTATTCATTCACCTAGTCGCTATATCTGAGGGATTTTCTTAAATCACCCCCTTCCTAAAAGCTCGCGAATAGTATGACATTGTTGACATATCTTGGTCTTTTTCTTGGCTAACCGATTAGGTGTATCTTAAGGCAGATCCAGGTGGAATACTTCCGAGGAAGAGTATCGTCATATCAAGGCATCAAATGATGACCAACTTCGTTCTACCAACACATCAAGCACTGGCGAGGTATGTCGAAGGCTACTTTGTCAGCTGGTATGAGAATCCCCCATTTCTTCATCCACCAACATTATCACTGGCCAATGCGTCCCCGTGCCTAGTCCTCGGTATTGCAGCCATAGGTGCTCGTCACCGATATCAGCAACAAAAAGTTTCCTCGCTCTACCAGGCCGCCAAAACCATTGTTCTCCACAACATTTGTCAATGGCAAGATAACGTATCCAGCCCAGAGGCCATCACGTCCGAATATATCACTCGTGATGGCTCCTCCGACTCAGCTCCGGACTTGATGTCAGCGGAAGCGCAATGCAGTTACAGTCTAACTCCGAGAGAACTTCTGGAGACCACGCAAGCGCCGCCCATGCTGGTCGTACTCTCCAGCTGGAATGATCGAGCTCTGATCAGGGATGCACTGTCACTGGGTTCCGACCTGGCCATGTTGTTCCGACAGAACGTACTTCGAATGACGCACATCGACTCACATGATGTATTATGGTCGGAGTGGGTGCATTTTGAAGGTGCTCGTAGGATCAAATGGGCAAATTACTGCTTTCTCAATCTCCTTTCAACTGTATACAATGTTGCACCAATGATAATGAACAGTGAGATGGACCTGTTTCTGCCACGGCCGGAGAATGAATGGAAAGCGACTAGTGCACACGACTGGCAACACTCTCGGAGGACAAATCAAGGTGACTTATCATTTCTTCAGGAGTTGTCAACCATGTTGTCAACGGACAAAGTATCCAATAGACGACATAATCGCTCAAAATCTGCCTTTGGACATTTCATCCTGATCCATGGTCTCCTACAGAAAATCTTTTTCGATAGACGATAGACAATCAGCACTTTGTATGGAACTGCGAGGAAATTCTACTTTGTCACCAGAATTCCACGAGAAGATTCAGATTGCTCTTCGACTCTGGCACGATAAACTCGGTGATATCAAGCAAGGGGAGAACACCAATAATAGTTCAGATGGGCGGATACGATTTAATTCCATGGCAATGTTTCTCATTGCTCATGTTCGCCATCATACAGATATCGGCTCGAGATGTCTACTTGAGCAAAGAAATTTTGCAAAAGTTGCCCGAGACTTCGCGAATGCACCACTACTACCGCGCACACCTCAGCTTTGCCAAGCAGTAATGTACACCGCAAAATCTCTTGGAAACGTGGTACGAACCGGAGTCGAGTTTGTGGCAAAGACTAGAAGCCTCACCTGGAGCATAGTGCAGTGTCTCTCGAATCTTGAATGCGCCCTTTTACTAAGTAAACGGCTACAGACTCTTGCCATAGCCCATAAGGAAGGCCAGATTATTGAAACTCACGAGCGTAACATCGTGTCGATGGTGGTCAAGAGTATCATCAATGATATCGATGGCGAGGAGGTCACTGTACAAGGAGATGACGACTCGCGGAGCTTGGACAAACTGAGCTCACTGGTTATCCGGCTATGGGCAGTAACCTTTGAAGGCAGCCCTGTGCATGAAATTACCGGCTTTATTGGAGAAAGCCTGAAATTCTACTCGCGACGCTAGAGAGTGACAATGCCGAAGCCTGAGGCAGGCTTGACTCATACGCACACAACGATACGCGGCAATGATGACCAGCCTCCGATTGACAGCCTGCTTCAATAGAGAAGAGGTGTCTCAATTGCAGATGAAACCAGACTTAACAGGAAGTCAAAGGAGGAACTTTCATCGTTGCAGATCAATATCATCGACTTTCACGGGTGATATTGTGCAAGTCTGGGTATTCCTTGCGCGCCCGTAGAGCATTATGGCCATGAGCTGGGACTGGTCCGATCGAGAGTAATCCGAGCCGAAGTCCAATCTTCCACGTTCGCATGAGAGATGCCACTTCTGATTGATCAGTGATGGTCTCAAGCTTCTGTCAGTCGTTTGGCCGTGGAACCTGGAGCATGGACCTTGCGAGGTGGCATCCGTTTTGGGCAGGGGAAGGGAGACCCGTTTTATTGACGGATATGAGTCGAATGCAGCAACAATGTTAATTGAGATGCCCATCGGATGAACTGACCTCGCCAGGCAGAGAGGCCGTCGTAGTGCCGGCGTAGTATGCACTGGCAGCTTCCGATCCAACTTTCACTGCTTCAGTGGTGCTGAGACTTGTGGCCAGCCTACCCGTTCTGTACCTCGCAGATGGCACCGAGACAGAATAGAGCAGAAGAGGCGTGAGGAGCAGTCCAACCTCATCTAAGTAGAGTGCTTACCTACGCCTTCAAACGCAAAAACATGAGAAAGGTGTTTCCGAGATCTCTGCTGCGCAAGAAATATGACAAAAGTCATTGTTAACGAAGCGGGCATCATGGATGTCAGTGGGAGGGTGGGGATTGTCACCGGTAATGCTAGTCGCCTTCCCTCGATACTAGAAAGAACGAGGCTTAATGATCTTCAAGACATGCCAGTGGCATCGAGAAAGTGCTGGTGGAATTACTGTATCGGAGAGGGGCATCGGTCGTTTTTGGGGATCAATATAGCTGTCAGTGTAGAGCTGGCCACTGAGCTAGGCCCGTATGAAAAGATTCCACCCTCCTGTCGGCGAGAGTGTTCGTGATTGACCTCTCTTGTATCGTCTAGAAACGTCGACTTCCTGAAGACAAATGTTTTAGGTTGGAGAGACTTACTGGGCTTGTTCAATTTGACCCAAGGAAAATACGACTAGGTAGATCTGTTCTTCGCCAATCCCGGAGTTCGCGAGACCTAGAATTCGTTCAAGGATGTCTACGACGAAGACGGCGATACCAAGGTAGAGATATACTGTTGACTCGGATGTGATTAGAGATTGGCACGCTAGATGAACATGTAAGAGATGTTGGACTGTGGGGTCACGTGGGTGGGTGCCAAGACCTCTCCTCCGGTCCCACTGATTATCACCCACTCCTTGTTCTCTCTCTCAGATAGACAGACAGATAATCAATCAACTCATCGATATCCGACTGGTTTAATAAGAGGCCTATAAGGTCCTACCAGAGATGGTTTGGGGCCCTAGGTACACCTCTGCAAAGCCCCGAGTATGTGGCGACAGTGGCACTGTGGTTAGCTAGCGATCCTGTACACAACAGGTCGGTGGCCATTGAGGTCGAGGGTACGGAGTACATTATTGGACACCCAGCTGACCTGGTATGCACAGTACTTATGACCTGGACGCGGGGGCTAAGGCTGGAGTAATCCTAATAAGGTGTCCAGTCACATGCCTCATGATCTATCTTGGCGCTGTGATGGGTTGTTGGGAGAGCGGGGTTTAGTAAGCGTCCTTGATAACGAAGCAGCTTAATCATTTTTTATCACTTTACCCATCAGAATCCTCATCAGTTTATCATGTGCAGATTTCAATCCTCTTCGGGACATCTCGGATAGCAGTCTAATGGACTTGAACCGATCAGTGATGGCTTGCCCAACCTTTTACAAACGAGATTCCCAGCGATATGCTACAGCTGTTCACAAACAATCATTCGATCATCAATACAGCGTCGATTCTGTAATTGTTACTCTTTCCACAGCACTTGCTCTTTATAACTCTCTAGAGATGATCCTTCTCATAGCAAGCACATTCAAGCGATGGAGTGGATTATACTTCTAGAGTTTGAGCGTTTGCAACGCTGGAGTCATCTTGTACGCTATGGGATTATGCTAGGGTATTTCAGCCTCGGTGCCCTTTGGATCGGGAAGACCATTCTAGATCTGGGGTGGTTGCTAATGATTTCTTGTCAAGCTCTTGTTTTATACTCAAGACTAGGACTCATCATTGACGATCTCAAGATTTTGAATGGCGTTAAGTGGATGATTATCCTCACGAGTTGTACTGTTCTACCTACCGTCGTTGTTCTGGATTTCGGAAATACCTACTCTGGGATGTCTACATTCTCTCAGGCATACTTTTACATCGAACATATCCAGATGACTGTTATTACACTCCAAGAGTTGATTATATCAGGACTTTATGTATTCAAAACTACGAAGCTCCTGAACATCATCTCTGCAACCAACACTCGCAGCCTAGTCTGGCAGCTACTGACAATCAATCTTATAATCATTTTGATGGATGTAGGTTCACCAATCTATCGTCAATGTAAGTCTAATGCCGTTCTAGGTTGCTCTAGTTGTTTTGCAGTATAAGCATTATCAACTTTACCAGGAGAGTATCAAAGGATTCGTCTACAGTGTGAAGCTGAAGTTAGAACTCAACATACTTTCTAAATTAGTCAATCTTGTCCATGGAAACGCGTCCAACCGCAGAATGACGTTAGAAGCGATCGATTCTAACGCGATCGCTGGGCAGGCGCAAGCTGAATTGCGGCAGGAAATTTTCGCTGCAAGTTCAGAAGGCGAATATGAGCAGTACAACTCTCACGCGAATGTTAAGAAAGGTGAAACAGCTCTGAATGAAAATATTGCCAATGGACTAGAGCCCAAAGAGAGTGGAGAGATATTTGAGGTCGTGTCTCAACAGACAGTGCCCACGCATCGAATCAGCGACAGGGAATCGGATGTCCTTTATGCTGAAGCAATCCGCGATATGAAATGAATCCAAAAGTTTCACCACGATTGAGTCCTTACTCAAGGTGTCTTATAAACCTTTCATCACACGCCGACAGGATAGTACGGTAATATGGACCGCCGAATTCGATCTTCTAGGATTATATACCCCCCTTCAGGCTTCTATGGTGAAGAAGATACATACTTCGGCTCCAATGAGTAACTCTAAGGGTGAGCGGGAAAACTGTTTAGTTCCAAAGCGACATCATAATCTTGTGGCCTAATAAGACTCTATGGTATAATGGGAATTTCTGATACTCCTTGCTCAGGAAAAAGACCATGCAGGAGCTCCCTAATAGCACTTTGAACGTCCTTTAGCTCTTGGTCGTCTGTAGTAACCACGTCATCGTTCAGACAGATTTGACCAGGTAATGGCCTTTGTTCCTTCACAAAATGCCTATATAGAGTACTGTCGATTTGATCTGCATCAGTAATCATGACGAAGAGTGTGTCTGATGGATCAACAACAATATATTTATACCGCATGACCGCCTTAATCACTAAGTCTCGGTCAGCTTGCTGTCCGCCCTTATGTGGCAACAACGGTGAAAGGCCAGAGGCGGTTTGAAAGAGAAGGCCTTTAAGCAAACAGTCTCCGCAGCGTGGATTTTGCCGAGCTAAGCGATCGAAGATCACTGCAGAGCTGAACGTTGGGTTTAAATTTGAAGCTTCCGAGTCATCTGTCATGAAGCCAGGCGCTAAGCACTCGTCAATGTTGAACTCAGCGCAATCTGCGTCACGTATTGCCATAGGTCCATCCAGTGAAGTCCAGAGTGAGTTAGTGTTTACTTGAGGCGGTTTCAAGCCTGCCTTTTCGAGCAGTGAAGGAACGTGATAAAACATCTTTCGACGGAAAGATGCGCGGCCGGCATTCTCGGTACCGGCTGCAAGGTCTTGCGCTATACTTTGTCGCTCTTTCCATGATAGAATACCGTCGCGGTCTATATCACTGCGTAGCATGATATAGCTCCACAAGAGAACTTCTCGGTGTCGCTCAATCTGATAGTGATATGCCATATACCAAGAGTAAAGCTGGAACCCCGGTTCACCCCGAAATCGCTTACAGGCACTCTGGACCTCTGGGCGAGGAAACGCCTCGATTGCCTCTTTCATGATACTTCGCGACAAAGAATGCCCAAAGTGGCTCTGGCCTTTTCGTTTCCGGATCCCAAAGCGTCTATTTAGAAGCCATGAAGTGTAGATTAGGTACGGCTAAGTGAAGGTTAACACTGCAATAGGGAGGGCGATCGTCGCTACAGACCTTTTCGCCGAAGCGCTTGGCATCAACGTCAGTTGGTGGTGATGTAGTGCTATACCCGTTAGTTTTGAAGCTGATTGCAGCACCAAATAGGGGCGAATAAATGTCGGCAGGCGAATGTTCTCTTGTGAGTAACATGTCATCAGACATGGCAAAGAACTAGGTCTGACATTAGCCATATAATATAAGCTTCACTTTGTTCAAGTTTTACATACCTGGTCGACTTCTGATTCCGTATTGAACATCTGATTCTCGATAGTGAGAGAATTGAAAGTGGGTAAGCACACTGCTTTATCTGTCTCGAACATCTCTTCTTGAGAGACTATTTGAACAGTCTGCGAGACCTTTGGATCTTCAAGCGCGAGCCAAGTGGGACTTTGCTTGCGGACTGGAACTCCGGCCTCATATATGGAGTTGACGAGGACTTTCACTTTGTTTAAAAAGTGGCCGGCGTTCCGTTCGATGCTCCTAAATGAATATCGAAGCTCATCCCAATCCCGATATCGATTGACGCCGTGCGAGTTAATCCACTTGCCATCTGGGTCGTTTAGTACAGAACGTTCTTCCCACGGCCTGATTGTTTTCTGGAAGTCCTCTTCTGATCCATTCACCCCTTTCGACAAGTCATTAGCATGGATCAACAGGGACGGAAAGGAAGTCATCATACAGAGATAGACAAAATCCACCTTTGGTTCTTGCAGCTGACCCCATCGTTTCTCATCATATCTGCCATTGCTTACCCAATCATCCTCCCATCCTTGCAACACCTCCTCTTCAACAGCTTTAGTAAATGGTACCCAAACGAATTCAGGAAGTCTTTCGGCCTTTTGCTCAAACGAGAGATGCTGCTGAGATTCGTTTGACTCGTCTTCCACCAGCCGTCCTTCTGAGCCAGCTGTAATTCCCAATTCTTCACCTTCAACTCCATCGGGCGGAAGTCTTGCTTGGGGACCGTTGTCTGTTACCACTTTCTTCTCCATTAATGTTACACCAGAATCTTCTGTCTTTGCGACCGGAACTTTGTCGTTCAGGGTCAAAGAACTTGCACGCTCGGTGTCTTTCAGCCCTGAATTTTCATGTGCCACACCCTGGGCCTCAGGAATGAAGTCGCTATCAGCTGGCTCACTACCATGTGACAGCACCCTTTGAGCCTCCCACTTCTCAGAGGGGCTATTCTCATCTGATTGTCGAGTTTGTTGTTGGGTCGGCACATTCGCTGGGTGTCGGGAATTTCCCGTGTCCGTAGGGTTCTTTCCATGAATCCTACTTTTGTAAACATCATAATGCTGGTAGTGGATAGAACTTCTTCTTATTGCCAACAGAACTGTCACAGCTGTTACAATTCCGAGGGCGAGAACAAAGCATACACCTCCTGACCGCACACGCCTTCGCCACCACCTGGGCCTCTTATTGTTCTGCCACAAAGGCCGTTTCTCGTGATAAGTTTGGTATGCTTGATACATGCTTTTGGGGTCTTTGAGATGCTTTCAAAACGGGTTCTCTACGCCCCAGCTCAATGCGACATGGGACGGAGGCACCATAAAGCCGACAAAGACTACTGAAATGCGTGCCTTTTGCTCTGGAAGACTGTGCAGTACTGGTTGCGAACCAATCAGGCAGGTGATAGACACGGCCAGGATGTTGTTCAATTTGAAAGCGTGATATGGGAGAGGTGTATGAGGTCAACAAAGAAGCTGGGTTGCGCCAGCGCCAAGTTTCTTGGTGAACAGGTGTTTGATATTGGCCACCATGTGTAGTACAGTTCTCATGACTGAACAGAAGAGCGGATATTTTAGAGGAGGCGATTATATGTTCTAAGCTAGTCCTTCATGGTATTATGCACGGTGGCACTACCACAGCCATGGGTGAAGGGGCTGAGCTGAGGGCTGTGGGCTTCTCAAGCTTTGTTCGCAGAGCCTCTAGGCAATCATGACCAAAAAGGAAAACTGTCGTGCTGAGGAATGAATCTGGATCCGCTCTGATGTGGTCTGTAAAGCCAAAAGGGAATCCAGAGTGGCCGATACAGAGTCCCCAGAACGTCCAGGCAGCTTCCGACAAGCCTCTCAGCACGATACCAGGTAATATCAAACAATACGGTATCGAGATTTGTGTTAAGACAACCGTCATTTGACCTTGGCACTTCACCAGCATGCCGTGCTGAACTTTGAATTATGGACTATGAACTAACCTCCGGGTACGCCCCTCCAACCTACCCCATCGGTTTTCGCCATGCCGCGCACCAGGTCTAGGTTCGAAAGCTAATGCAAGAATCACGGTACCTGGCTCCATAAAGGCCGAAAAGGGTCGACCACGACATTGCTTGCCAAATCTGGTCAAGCCTCCTTTCCATTTTCGAAATACTTGTGGTACCGCATGCCTTCCATGTGTAGTTCGCCGCTGCATCGACGGCGACCCTTATTGGACATCACTACGATGATGTGGTCCATTCGAATCAAAGTTTTGCATCGACGCTCCGTTAGTTGAGCCTAGACTACATCTAACCATCGGACCTTCCACAATCGATAAGTGAAAAGGCAATGGATAAGACCACAGGCCAATACCTCTCCTCACAAGGATTAGTGCCCATGCGAAGGCTTAATGTACCATGGAACGCACTATTGATAATCAACTCTGTCATTGAGGTGGCTCGCCGCCAGCCTGAGGGGTGGGTTCTAACCGATGGTCGAGTCAATAGGAACCTGAAGCTCGGTTCCGCGATTGGATGCTCATCGGCAGGTCGCATGCCAGCTCGGCATATCTATAACATGGAAGCGGCACATAAGCTCGCGAGCTCTTGCCGTGTGGCCCAGCGACGTCCAGGGACCAAGGCAAAATTGTGCTAGATGATGCTGACACCAGACTGTCTTCGAGGTGGATATGGCTGAAAGTGGAATGGGTCATGACTACTCTCACATGCATTTCTCTATGCCTCAAGGGTTTGCTCCAAGAAAATGTCTCATTCCGTAAAGCTCAGAGGCCGTCGACGTGACCGTAATGGAGCTGAACCCAGCCCTTGTGGGCCATTTTAGGGCGGGTGATGCGGGAGGGACGAAAGGATTCTGTTGGGAGTTCGACTAAGGGCAGCTGAGACCAACTGACCGTGTTTCGGGATGTAGTATCTCTATCCTCTCAAGACCTTCTTCCTTTCTCTCTCTCTCTCTCTCTTTTCTGTTGCCTCAAGGATAGTCACTCGCTTACAATTTCGTGCTTCAATCTTGGGACTTGTAGCGGAGAGAGCTCATTGTCATTGACTATGCGTTTCTATAAGTCATTCTTCAGAGCAGCTGCTCTGCTTCTCTGTGTATTAGTGCTGATTGCCCGACCTGTCGATGCCAGTGATAACGCAGTACCTGTCGATGGCGCACAACTTGACACAAGAGGACTCCATTTCAAACGCAACTATTTCCATGTTCAGGTCTACCGGTCTGGGAGGAAGTATCATAGCTCCAAAGGGAGCTGGATCGCCTTTCACGGGGGAGATGGCTATGTCGTGGACAACATCCAGGAAGCTGAACGATTCTATATTTTTGCCGGCCAATTAATTACTTCCAAGGGACATTATGTCCATCTTGAGTTTAGCAACGGATATGCTATATTCAAATGGGAGTCTAAGAGGCAGAGGAATGGCATTTGGTATAGTCGCTGGGGGGACTTCCTTAGCATCCGTGGGCCCGGGTTTACTTATGGAAAAGGGGAAGGTGTCTGCTGTGTTGGCGATGATGGATCGATATTCGTACAAAGGGGACGAAGAACACCTTTCCAATGCCATCCAATCGACATGCGCCCAAACCCTGGTAAGTGAGGACTCTATGTCTCAACATGATCACCACTAAATCTTTAGGTACTAAACCTCTACCACCACCAACGCATAAGCCAACGAAGAAGCCTACGCCACCTTGGACGACAAAAGGACCAACATCAACAAAGACAACTAAGCCAACGACAACCAAGCTTCCGCAATCAACTAAGACGTCATACACAAAGACCACGAAACCTCCAACGACAATGACAACAGCAACAACATCCACCACAAAGATGACAACAGGAACTGCCACTACTACAACAGTGGAAATAACCACCAAGACAACCACCACCACTAGTGCCAACCCCTCTTGGGATCCTGATCCGGACATGCATCGCAGAGATGTGGAAACTGACCCTGAACAAGAGGATGATGAAATCTGAGTTATTCGAAGATGGGTACCTTAGAAGGCGAGTTTATAGCTCATTAATATGGGTAACCCATCTCGACAGAGACTTGGGAGAGATGCAGATGGACAGGAAGTTTTCGGGGGTGTTCCGAGTGTGTGATAAGGCAATATTGTAGCCCATATTGGACTGCTCATCGTCCTTGAGCTTCCGAAAACCTCCTCAGAAAACGGCTTGAACGTAAGTAGTTTGGACGGGCTAATCACGACGCGGCAATAGACCTAGCATCTCCCCAATTCATTAGAAGTTTCTCATCAGAACGCTTCCAAAAAAAAGATTGAAGTGACAAAGAGCATGTGATTTTAGGCTTTCTCAAAGGGCCGCTCTGCTCAAGCCCCCACTTAAGTACCAGCATTTGCCGCTGCTCCACTTCTCCGCGTGGTCCCCAGGGAATGCCGAGGGCTTCGGGACCCGCCAGGGGCTTGGTCATATATTGGTCTTTGCTCGGGTAAAGAAACTTCACCCTAAGGGCTCAGAGACCCGCAGATAGTTCCGGGCGTCATGCAAGTAGGGATGTTGGCCCTCTGCACACGGCTGGGGTTCTCATAACCACTTGTGCCCAGTCTTCATCGTTCCAGAACTCTTTGTAGTTGGTTATCAGACTTTCCTTGACATGTGAAGCTTTTCCTCTTCACGCACAACTTTGCTGTCGGTCACACCTGTTCTGGAAATGTAGATGATCTGGTTCGGGATGAAAGGCAAACTACCTGAGACCTGCATCTTTGCAAGCACGCGAGCATGAGGTAGTGGCTGGCTGATACCTCAACAAAGTATTGCATGCCTGAAGTACAGCAAGATTTTCTTTGACTTGAGTGATACACAGCACTAAAGACCATAAGGCCATTTCTCTTTCAATTCAGCAAG
This sequence comes from Exophiala mesophila, assembly GCF_000836275.1. NCBI lineage: Eukaryota > Fungi > Ascomycota > Eurotiomycetes > Chaetothyriales > Herpotrichiellaceae > Exophiala > Exophiala mesophila. Next base: position 13,676 of record NW_015622509.1, read on the forward strand.
AGAACCAGGTTTTGGTAACCCGGGTTCTGAGACAAAGCTGTACTGCTACTGGCCCCCAGATTTGTCTTTACTCATCTAGAGCTCTCGCCGGGCTCTACTCGTCCACTCAGGCTTGCTCCAGCTTAGGCCTCAGATTCCTCATCACAGTTGAAGATTCAACATCCATATAACCACCTGCTTTAATAAGTACCTAGTACTACACTTTCACCAAGCAATGTCCAAAGAAAGCAAACTCCTTCACCAGGATCTTCTAAGATCAGGTAATCAAACCTGCTACTTTCATAGTCTATAGTACAAGACTGACGCTGCTTAGGGGATGATGGTAGAGCTCACATGCCAGATTTAGAGAAACAGGTTATTATCCAAGAGAAGTCTCAAGATGCAGAACTCTCCTGTTGGGCTAGGACAACACCAATAGCTGCCTGGCGTTTCAAAGCATCTGTAGAAGACTGGACAAACTTCTTTTGCGTCGCTCTCAATACAGGTGCCACGGTCTCGATTGTTTTCGCGAACAAAGTGTGAGCATCGAAATCTGACTATTATGTGCTATATGGCCTAGCTGATCTCGTGTAAATAGAATCTTCAGCGACCCCCAGCTTCGACATTTCCAGGTCGGCACCGCAGCGTGGCACTTTGCAGCTACTACGCTGGTATTGATCATGGCCTCAATGAGGCCATTCAATGTCTTCAAGCCCATCAAACTTCCAGTGAAAGAGGTCCTTTCAATCTCTATTCTCTTTGTCGGCTTTCTGGTACTTGGAAATCTGTCCTTGGCATTAAATGATGTGTCATTTTACCAGCTCGCCAAAATCATGACTGCTCCGATGGTTGTACTGATCAACTTTGTTCTATTCAAGAAACACACCTCTTTTCAATCGTTATCAGCTGTACTTGTGTCCTGTGTGGGTGTTGCCCTCCCAAATATGGCATTAATTGGCTCAAATCCCATTGGGGCACTGGTTGCTGTGGCCGCCTTCGTTACCACGGCATTTTACCAGATTTGGATTGGCAAGAAGGTCGAAGAACTGAACGTCAGTGCACCTCAACTTCTCTTGAACCAAGCACCAGTCGCAGTGCTTCTTCTTTGTCTGTTGCTCCCCTTCACAGACACGATACCCGACTTTCGTCAAATCCAACCAGAAATTTTGGCAACATTCTTCATGTCCGGAATCCTCGCCGCCGGTTTGAATCTCAGCCAATTCTTGATCATAGGCCGCACCAGCGCCGTCACCTTCAATGTTGTCTCCAACGCAAAGAATGTCATTATCATTGTTCTCGGCTGGTATACCGCAAACCATAACCCCTCGTTGATGGACTTTGCTGGAGTCTTTCTAGCACTAACTGGAGCGGCTGCCTACTCATGGCTTCGAAGATGACGTCCCTAAATGGTGGTTGCATTCCACAGTTTACAGAGGATAAAGAATGGCCGTTCAATAGCTATCATATAGCTACATTGGATACCGAGGACCACGCGTGGTCAAGAGAACTTGAGTAAGATCTATGTGTTCAGCATCGATGGTGAGTAGAAGGGTAATCTAAAAAAAACAGATAGATCACGTCAAGTATAATTTATCTCCCGATGGACGATATGGACTTCCTGGAGTCGGGTTCTATGCCGTGGCTTCTTACTCTGTTATACCATAATGTAATGTTTGTCGGGTGATATACTGGGTGTGTTCTATAGAATCAAGTGCTGTCACTTACTAGGTACCTGTGGAAGAGGGTTGGAGCCCATGCGAAACGCCACTTTATCCACGAGAAGAATCAAAATTTTTGTACATAATGTCAGGTCGTCTCCTGTTCACTATATTCCATGGGCTGACTTGAGAACCAACCGTTTTGGTGATGATGCTGCACATATATATCGCCATATTCCGGAGAATCACTCCTGCAATGTCTCCCACAGAAGGCATTAATAGGGAGGAACAAAATGTCTCCCAACAGGATAGGTTCTGTTAGGTTACTGAACAGCAACCAGTCCACGCCGATCCCCTGTTCACGAAGGACTTCGATAACCACGTCTGTGAACATTCCTGGCCCAGTTGCTTCGACTGCGTCTGCTTTTGGTATGACCACACGATCTACCGGTACCCGCTGAACTCCCGCCAGAAACTCGATATTACTCATAACGCGATAGATGGCTTTTTCAAATAGTTCATGTCCTGGCTTCGTCATCAAGGTCCACTGCACGAAGCCAATAGGGCGCAATGCTCCTTCTTTGGTCTGATCGCGCTCAATCCCAACTACCACATTCACGGGTTTCTCTGCATCGTCCAAAAACCTCCTCGGAATCCAGTCATGGATTGGTTTAACAACTGAGGTATCGATGTCACTATAGACCCCACCGCGGGCGAACATGACCAGATATCGAAGAAAGTCTGTCCGTAAGACAGGCGTATTCAATTGCTTCCAAAATCTTTTGATTGCTGGTCGCACCGAGAAATGCTGATCAACAAAATCGTCAAGCACATCATCTAGATGCATGAGTCGAGAACCTAATATGTCACGGAAACTTCGGGACTCACCCTTCATGATCCAATAAGTGTAGTCCGGATTCAGATCTCTCCACGACTTCCACATCTGCTCGAAATCACGCTTGCCTGCCGTAGTCGTTGTCTGAACGATTTTCTTAGGGAAATCAGCCAGTATATCGACTTCCAGTGGCTTATAGGCTGAGGTGACGGGAACAACTGAGGATTCAATACTTGCATCCCCACCGGCCGCTGCGTCCCAAGTCCGTGGTTCGCCCATAAGCTGCTGGTATCCGGGCAGAGGAAGTAGACATGGCTTCTGAATGAACAGTACGCACAGAGTAAGCGCTACAAAGGCAACCTGGGTCAGCCGGCGACACTTTGCACCTGCATTTCTTTTCCAACAGGGTGCAGAGGTCATGGTGTCACCGAATGGTGCAGTGTCGTGTGCTACGACTGCGTCCTTGCTTTGTGTAAGATGCATTCAACCACGCGGTTAGCATTCACCACAGCGAGGCTGGCGGATATGAGTCGGATATGCCGAGTGGCCGCTAGGTATCTCTCTGCCTCACCTTGCTAAGATGAGCAGGTATTTAGACCAAAAGGACAGGTTCTGGGACACTGGGCACCCTAAAAAATGCCCATGAGAAGTGGGGCCGAGGCGGCGCTTCTGGAGGCCTGGGCTTTCGACCACAGAAGTTTAATTCTCTCAACCTTTACGCAGTAGGTTACTTTGATTTTGCCGCTCTATGTTGTGAATAAAGTGGATGCTTTTAGTTTCTGACAGCCACCCTTCTGGGACAACGTGATAGCTGCAACTGAACTCCAATAAAGGTCTCACGAGCTCTATCATAATTCATTGTATTCATTTCTGCGAGCCTCATCCATACCTGTGAATGCTCGAATTTGATGTTCCAAAACACAAGACAAAATGTTCCAAGATTTCAAAGTCTTTGTTAAAGGAGTGGTGGTTACTGCTTTAGTTCTCTTCGGCCTCGACCTTATTCTACGAACATATCATGGTTATACGTATAGAGATTCCTGGCACGCAATCTCTAACGCAGCATGCGACACAAATACTACACTTACCAGTGCACCATCGACGGCTAGTTCAAAAGTCGGGAAGGTCTTCATGCAATACGGCCCAGTGAACCCAGTTTACGAGCGAGCTCTTTCCACGCATCACCCTCACAACGAAAAATTTGGATATCCTATATTCCTGCTTCGCTCGCAGACATTACCGGACTATTGGTCAAAGACAGCATACATCTTAAAGATACTGATTGACGAGCTAGAGAAGCCGTTGGAAAGCCGGCTCGAGTGGTTATTGTGAGCTGCCCTCCAGTCCCAGCAGGTCTCCACAAGACTTTCTAATAATGGAGATGATAGTTGGTTCGACTCAGATATTGTCCTCATGAATCCCAATATACCGCTGGAGATATTCTTGCCACCTAATGACAAGTGGTCTCATATCCATGTATTGATCAGCCAAGATCATCGTGGTTTGAATAATGGCTGTTTTGGCATTAGGGTCCACGAATACTCTGTTTGGCTTTTGTCGGCGACTCTATCCATTAAGACCTATCTACCAGACATCAAGCTGAAGATCGGCGACCAGTCGGCCCTTGAATATTGGCTACAAAGCGTAAGTTGGCCGTCTTCAGTTTGACACGTGGTGACTAAATTCAGAGTACAGACTCAGTTTCGGAATGGCACCATGCACATGCCGCAACGTTGGTTCAATGCATATGCTGGATACCGAGGGAGGGCTGACTACTCAGATCCTCTTCTTCCACAGCGGAAATTCAGGCCAAATTCGATTAAAGAAGGAGATATATTGGTACATCATGCCGGCCACAAGCAGTTACGCATGGCACGTATGGAGCCCTGGGTTGCCGTGGCGGAACAACATCTCCCTCAATGGGAACTCCAGCTATCTCAAACAACCTATCTCCAAGAAATCCAAAAGTTTTGGGAGACCGAGGCAGATAAGGAATACGAGCGAGTGACTGCTTTCAGAGAGGTATCTGGATATCATTACTTGTGAAATTGTACCATTTCGCAAATGGATAAGATATTGAATCAACGCTATTCGTTTCCACGGCTGCTTAGATGATCAATCGCGCGTGATACGTTCTACTACGATTGTGGTCGCGATACGGGCCAAAAAATAAGATTTTTGGTCAGCCCTAGGCTCTGTCGTTGAATAATAGCGGGTTTGTACTACTTGCTTGATGCTTTTTGCCTCGGTGTCATTACGATGTTTCCAGGCTCACAGGCAAAGGTAGCAAGAGACCACATGCCTACTTCAGTAGTGACTAGGTAGGTCGACCCGCTAGAAAGGACCGAACCTGACCACATGCACGTAAGCCCATTTGTAATGACGACAGGGATAAACTGACCGCGATGCGTTACACAATGTTTCTAGGCACTAGGGTGGAGTATGCTAGTCTCAATTGGTATATGAGCGTCACGGCAAGTACTAGCGTATGCTTTGGTGGCTGTCGCCTGGAACGCCAGAACGCCACCAGAATGATATACCCGCTGACGTTTTGTGGGATCTTCCATGCTATTCGGTGTACACCCACACACCACAGGATGGTCCTGTCTTGGCTGGTTCTAAATAGAGAGATGGTACAATCCAGGCCTATAGCGAGGGACAAATCGTTACCCACATACTATTTAGCTCTGCCTAACTATGGTCTTTTGATATCAGTCTTTCCAGTTTAGACCAGCCAGAAATCTCAAGTGCGACATCTGCAGGATCAAGCAGTGGCTGCCATACCATGAGAAGAGTGACTCGCCACTGACCAAGAGAGTTCATCACTCTCTATCTCCTCTGTTGAAGGACGACCAAGGCATCCATCTACGACTACTGCGAAGGGATAAGAAACGCAGAATTCATCTACCTTCAATCGAGACCACATCACTGTCCCGCGCCACTTGAACGATGGCAGAGATTCTTCCAAAATGGCAAGACAAGCCCCAAGTTGTGAATAAAGCATCAACGCCAACACTGCGTCAAGTGTTCAAGAGTCCTTGGAAACTTATGGTTTTTGGTCTCGGATGTCTCGTCTCTTTACACCTTTTCTCTCGGATGCTCAGTGGCTCTATCATCCGCAGAAGCACCGAGATGTCGGCCCAAAGTATGCCTAGTGACAGTCTTCACGATATCTACAACAGCACACTCGGGGTAATTTACTCTTCTTCTCAAGGCAAAGCAGTCTTCGAAGCTAACAAGATTATAACAGTTTCAAAAGGTTTTCGCTATTGGGTTTGCCGAACGGACCGACAAGCGAGATGCAAAAACTCTTGCATCATCATTTACAGATATTGACATCGAATGGCTTCCTGCAGTATCCTTCGAACAAGTCTCTCCCAAGGCAGCCCCTCCCGTAAGTCATCCTTCCTCAAACACCGAGACACGTTTCTGTGAGCTAAATGCGTCTTAAAGACTTGGGATTTCAATCGACAGGCCAAAGGTGCACTTGGTTGTTGGAGAGCTCATATGAACGCGTTAGAGCAGTGAGTATCATCTTCATTACAAGTGACAACGAACTTGGGCTCGAAAACTGACGATGGATAGCATCGTACGCCACCGGATACAAACAGCCTTGATAATGGAAGATGATGCCGACTGGGATGTCAGCCTGAAAGACCAGCTACTGGAGTTTGCCACCGGCACACGAGCACTTCAACACCTACCACCCAACTCGCCTTCCTCCTCTGCCTATGGCAGCGAGTGGGATTTCTTATGGCTTGGCCACTGCCGAGTTGGCTCCACTGACGATGATCAAGAATTCTGGGTTATCGACGATGACAGTACTTCACCACCGGTTAAACATCGATGGGCCGGGTGGACAAACCGACATTTCCCTGACGAGGTTCGTAGAGATGGCACTCGTGTTATTCTCAACGCGGCTGGAGGAGGTATGTGCTTATATAGTTACGCTGTGACTTACGAAACAGCCCGCAAAATTCTCGCTTCCGTCTCGCTAACGTCGATTGACTCCCCGGTTGATGCCAGCCTAAGTGAGATGTGTCGAGGCAAGCTTGGTAACCCACTCAGATGCTATGCACCCTATCCACCCTTACTTGCCAGCCATCGCGCGGCCGGCCCACAGTTCCGCGATTCGGACTTGAATGAGAAAGGAGATAAATGGCACAAGGCTTATACGTGGGACATCGTGTATAGCACGGTTCTCAACATTCCGAGGCTCGTTAAAGGAATGGCTACAGTCAACGCACAGTGGCCAGATCACTCACGTCCGGAGATCCTTTGGAATTCGTCTTTGAGAGCAAGTTCAAAAGGCTACCTCAAGACAATCGCTGTTTCCAATTCCACAACATCTCCAAATGAACCCTAGATTGGAAGACACAAAAGAATACTAGATATTAAATCCCATTAGGGAATTATTTCGATTGATGGTGTAGTGGCGCTCGTACAGTCTTGCTGTTCTTGTTAAACCTTGTACGATTGTGAATGCATGGTATGGTGCTTGGAGTGGTCTGAACCGGTCTAGGAAAGCTAGATAGAGAAGTGTTATGCTGTATCGATATCTGGGACATTTTGACCCACAGCAATAAATACCATATCGTTCGGTAAGTTATAGGGCTCGGGTTAGCCAGGTGAGTCTCGACAATCGTGGATTTTCACTCAGAAGCATGCGATCATAGAGTAATGCGGGGTTTTGTCTTTGTTTTGGTTGAGATTTGCCTCGATCAACCTTGCTAAGCAACAAAGTTCCTCCGTGGGTCTAAGAAAATGAGGCGTTGGCGATTAGAGCTGACGGTGGCCTTCTTTGTTTCTATAAGTCACCAGCTCTCATGCTGAGAACCGCTCGCGCGTCCATGATTGCACATCAGAGAATGACATCTGCATCTTTTAAATAGTCCGAACTTAGGGCGACATGGGTTTGTGGGCCTTATCGACAAGGCCTGACATGTTGGCTTGCTCCCAGATCCGACACCTTGCGCCCCTCCGGCTAGACTCTTCTGGGCATGGCTAGCGCAAACAGTGCCAAATCCAGCACCCCTGTCAAAGTGGCCTAAAACTACCCTTGCAGTGGATCTGCCGCATGAACCAGGGTCCCAAGCAAAGTGAATTACAGTCTACGAGACAGTGGATCCACACTGTATTGTATTGATGTTAGACGGTAATGTAATTATGAGAGGTCAAAATGCGTTGGTGTCAACCTGGATCTGACGGGATCCTCGTTGACTGGGACTAGCACATGCATGTACAATTGAATATTACATTTTGAAATCTGGGTCTCCGATAATAGTGCCGTGAACAACTTGAATACTAGATTTTAGTGTCGTGAGATAACTAGGGGCAGAATTCTTACCCCGGCACTTACCTCGCCCTATAGCTAGACCATGTCCAGTACATGACCTTCTGCGTCCACATTTCTTTCTGTACCTTAGGAAGTGCCATTTACTTCTTCTACTTCTATCGGACCATTCAATAATCCTGTGGCCATGATCATACGTCGGTTCGTTCCGTTGTCTCGCGAATTCATTATCGCCGCGATTCTCGCAATAACAATATGCGCCATGCTGGCAAGATCGCCGTTCCCTTCTCGCGCGTACAACAAAGTCCTTGAATCCCACATAAATTGGCAGTCCTCGTGCGCAGCAAATCATGCACCAGTACACCATGATCTACGGGTGGTTCCTGGAGGGACCCTGGAACATCCGGTATCAAAGTATGCCTACGTCGTCTATCTAGCTCCGAGCGAGAAAGAAGACGCCGGGGAAGAAGATACTGAGGACAACGTATACATGACATCCGTCCGCATGCTTATTTACCAATTCCTACATGACCCGGAAACACGAACAAACGCGTCGATTCCGTTCATTGTACTCGTCTCTCCAGCTGTATCTCAGGCAAAGCGAAAGCGTCTAGAGTCAGAAGGTGCATGGATTGCCGAGTTCCCACCAATCGAGTTAGATACTGTTAAGCCAGCTCGCGCCCGCTGGAAGCATGTCATGGATAAGCTCAATGTGTTCAAGTTGACACAATTCGACAAGATACTCCTTCTAGATCTCGATATCGTCGTGTTCAAACGTCTGGACGGTATCTTCGATGATCCAGAGACTAACATTCAAACGAACCTTGGGATGAAGGAGCAGACAAAAGAGGACGAAGGACCACAACCAAAGCAATACCTACTAGCTGCAGACTCCGCCCCTCTTGGCAGCGACAACCATCCCTGGCCTGCACCGCGATCAACGGCTCTGAATGCCGGATTTCTCGTCCTTCATCCTTCGGAGGATACCTTGGCCCATTACTTACGTGTGGGTGCAATTGAAGGCCGAACCCCAATGCTGGCACCTGAGAATAACCTGCTCGAGTATATTCACCGAGTGGATGGGAACATGCCTTATTCACAGCTACAACACCATTGGGTCATGAATCATCCGGTATATAGCGACTACGAACATGGCATTGCCGCTGTTCATGAGAAATGGTGGAGGAATAGTATGACAGACCACCGACTTAAGGAAATGCTCCTCCGGGTCAAGTGGAAAATGGAGGGCTACTGGAGCCGGGGCTAGTTCATGATGTTTAACTATGTGCATTGAGATGTGGCTGTAAGAACTCTTCTATCTATCTAAGACAAATGCGATCATGAAATCTTCTTTCTAGCTTTAATCTGGATCAAATACGAGGCATTCTGTTCCATTTGCCGGTAGACCAGCTCATAACTCTCCAGCCATGGCCATCTGACGTTGACGTCTCAGTCATGATATCTTCCTTGGGTAACATAGGAGCTTCACCTACTACTAGACTATCCACGGCAATCTTAATAATCCCGTACGGCAACTTATTAAATTAAGCTAAAGGTACATTGATGTTCGGATGTGGCAAGCTATGGGTGAATCTAGTAGTCAGGTAGATCGGACACAGAGGTCTCATTAGGGTGCTACGATCTTTTCTCCATTGAGCTTTGCTGTAGCCGGCAGGGATCCAAGGTGAAATTGCTTCAGATAACCAGTTGGAGAACGTCTGGCTGATGGATCCCAAGGGACTTCTTGAATTTCTGTATCGTTCCACTGTGATACAATAGATGACGCTCCATCCACCAATCGCGGAATATTGATCATGGTGCTAAAGGGGATATCAAATGTATATTCATCATGCCAGTCTCCCTTTTCGTGGGGATTAATGTCGGAATCCTGTGACGTGTATCCAGCTGCACGGTGTGTTGACATCAAGGGCGGCCACACCGCGTAGCAATCGAAACCTTTTGCCATCTTGCCGCGACACATGTCTGAAACACTTTGATCAACGGGCTGATTACGAGGCTGCACTGACATAGAAGATAGCATCTTCCTTGCACCTTCGTAAGTAACTGCATAACCGTATAAGCACATGCCAGCATACGCCCGAAAGAATAGACGAGTGTCGTTGTGGGTAACTTCGTCCGGTACATGCGTTTGCCGCCACCTTGAATTACGGTGAGATGGAGGAGGTACTGTGAAGTCATTTTCAATGACCCAGAATTCTTGCTTGGAATCCGTGGGGCCAACACGGTTATGTCCTAGCCATAGAAAGTCCCAATTATGACCGTAAGGCGAAGGCGTGGAGTCCGGCGAATTCTGAAGTGCCCTTGATCCAGTGGCAATCTCGAATAATTGATCCTTCAGGAATGGAGACCAGTCCGCATCGTCCTCGGTGATCAATGCAGACTGGATACCCTCAGAAATGATCTTTTGGAGGACATTCATATGAGCCCTCCAACAGCCAAGCGCTCCTGGGTTGCGCTGTCCAGTGTCCCAGTTCTATATGGGAACGGTTAGCAATGAGTCTGCACGACTGGATTTGGAAGCTAATTGTGACCTACCGATGGAATTGCTTGATCTGCTATGTCATCTGGGCGCACTCCTGGCAGGTATTCAACCTGGAAGCCTGCAAATGATGCAGCCAGGGTGCTCAGGTCTTTCTTGTCTGTGCGCTCTTGCAGGCTGATTGTGAAGACTTTCTGGAATCCTAACGTGGTATTGTAGACGTCTTCGTGGTGGCTCCTACCCAAAGCGTACCTAGTGACTGTAGGGACAGAGTCCGCTCGCTGGAAAAGCAACATCAACAAGCCAAAGCAGATTACCACCCCAACAAGACCGCGTCGTTTGGTAATAGCCATCAGGCTTGCAAAGGTTGTCGAGGCGTCAGACATTTCCTGCGGTAGAGGATATAAATTACCCCTACAATACCGAAAACAGAACGCAAGATAGCTTTGAGATGGATATTATTTGGAGTGTAGAAAGGGAAACGGACAAATGCAGAAAGCTTGGAGCACCTCCAAGTGTGACCGAAGGTTGGGCGAGGACGGTGATCTTGCCTTTGTCTTTTTGCCACCTAAATAGGACCAGAGCAGCCCAGGCCGACCCCACTTCGATGGCATTGAACAAATCGAATTTGTGTGTCACATCTCCCTCCTCATCTTTGCCTCAATTAACATTCACAAAAAATTATGTTACTCTCAGTTGTAGAATTTATCGTTTCGTCCTTTCTGGTTAACAATCATGGGGAACAGAATCTGGGCAACATCTGCGGCACTTCCAGTTTCGATCATGATGCCCATAGTCTCTAGACAGCATTGCATCCAGGGAGCGAAGTCTATCCGAATTTCTAGACGCAAGTTCAGTACAGTCAAGATTCTTAGTCTACATTGTGTTAGAATACTATGTGTATTTTGATGAGGTGTGAAGGAAGTTTCAATGACTTTGAGGTAGCTCCTGTCCTGATCTGGCACCGATCCGGTGACTTCAGCCCACTCCAGGAAACATGTCTCATATCATTCCCAATGCCTACCAATGTTGTGATCAGTAGAGCTCTGGCCGTCTTTCCGATGTCGGACAGCTCGGATCTTGGCTTTCAATCAAGCTTCTAAGAAGGAGGTAAATTTCAGAAACTGACAACAGACTATGAAGGATATTGAATGTTATGCCTACGAACGCCTCTGCTTGTCAGGTTTGGATACTGAACGGAGAACGCAAAGCCGTCGTCGCCTATTTGAACCCAATCAGGTTCTGAGACAACCCTGTGGGCAAGCAGAAATGTCATGATCACACTTACTGGGGTCAATCAAATCTACCAATCTGAGCATTAGAATGTCACCACGCAGGGCTGGCCTAAGAACAACCGTGGTTGGCTCACCCAGGTCCAGCAAAACGACAATGGAAGATCCCTGAGTAAGTCGAGGAGTGAGTAAGTATCTGTGTTCATGCGCAGAGTGCCAATATCCGGTTTGTCCGAAATATAGAAGCATCTGCGCAATTAACGCATCTGCTTCACAGGGACGCCGAAATTTGAATATACAAGTAGGTACTTCGTAACTGACCTAAAGCGAGAGGACAGAAAACTAAAGACGTTCAGTAGTCTCGACACAAGTGCCTCCATCAGCCTTCTCTAACACTGATCCTTAGCCGCTTTGTTGTGTATGCTTGCAAGAAACCTGGAGAGCCACTCCCATCCATGAGAGTCCAAGTTCTTCAAAATATATGGCCCAAAACCAATTAAGGCTCAGAGGACGAAACCATCCGGCACGTGGAAGTCGAAGTGAACAGCGGCACAGTCAGTGTCCAAAAAAAATGATAATGTGTGTACCTTGACCCAGGACAACATGTTGGGGACTATCATGGCGATACGGTGCGATCCTTAGGCCTGCGCCTGAGCCTGCGCCTGCGCTCCAGAGTACCGAGTTACGTCTCAGTGGGAATTCGTAATCTTCCCGAAAGTGGACTCGGCGCATCGATCTTGTCCGCGCCAGGTGGTGGAGAATCTTGGTCAAGCACGACTACGCGGCAAGGTCCCGGATCCATCGCCCACAAAGGATCTTAACTTTGGTGACACAAACCTTAAATGCTTTGAACAAGAGCGTCCAGACCCTCAGGCTGCCTTGCGATCCAAGCTTCCTTGGCGCGTGGCGTCGAAGGCGCAAGCCACACATCCAATGCCGCATGAAGACCGCATGAAGACATCCCGAAATGGTAAGAGCTCGTCTGATCTCACCCATAATCGGCATTTGGCATTGGGTGAGAAGCAGAACTTCAATGTTAAGGCAAAAGTTTCGCGAAATCCCTAGCCTCGAGCTCAAGCTTTGCTCGGGCAGGGCTTTTGCGATCGGTTAAGTGGACAGGTTTCTTGATGGAAATCCCGAGTGTACACTAGATACTTTAACAACATCCCAAACACACCAGGCCATTAAAATGTGTTCTCAAGTGCGCAAGTTATAAGTTCGGCAGTCAACAAAACAGTGATGCTCAATCTAGTACTTGTTTTTTAGTATCCGACGCAAGCCCGATCGGATGGGCTCGGAGCAAGTTCTCCTCGGCCCAGCAAGTCATATACTCCAGGATAGGACGGCCTGGTGCCAAACTACCTAACTAAAATCTGCGAACCTTATTGTAAAAGGCCAGCAAATCAAGCCAGGACCCAGCCATTGGGCGAGAATGTAATGCGGTGCCAGGGCCAGAACACAAGACACCTACCATACACCTCCTCCGACAAGTTCTGCGTCGTGTAGTATTTTGATAGAGCCGGTAATCTGATCTACTTAGTATTTCTGATGATGGTCCAGGCGCACATTAACTTATCGTCACTCTCTAACCAAAACCCTCTCGGCTTAAGCCATGGGATCCGTAGCGATGATGGTACCATGGATGCATCCGGAAGCAATATGCGCACGGCCAGTATGTGGCCCAAGCGCGGCTGCTCTCCACAACGGCTTTAGTATAGCTAGACCTGCAGGTCTCTCAATTTTCTTCGACGCATCCACAGCCTTGTACGTGAAAAGCTCCGAACATGGGGCATCTCTTGGGCAGGTCTTGTGTCAAGCTTGACAAATTGAGCGATCGAGGAAATCTCTAGCCTACAGCCCGCGATAACCCTTGCTTACTGACACCTCGTTCTCAGCCAAACACGGCGAGATCTTTGGGTCTTTGGTCGCCTTCTGCACGGTGAAAAGTGGCTCAGCTGAACGATCTTGCTGGGACGTGGCGATAAGGAACCAGAAGTCCTATCAGTACCTCGGTTGGCCGCCAATGAACTTAACGACAGTTGTATTGGACAAGGGCAACAATACTAAGACCGAGCTACACAGAGATGTGTGTTTTGGGAGAACAAAACCACACAAGCCAATAGATGCTACGTAAGACCGTTAAAATGTGATGTTATGAGACATTTCTTTCAAACAGCTTGTTCCATGGTTTCTAGCCATGGGTGTCATTCACGAGCTGAACCACAGGCATCATCGCGGAAGTGACTCTTTTTTCCTTGCGCGTTGGCAACCCTGGGCGGAAAAGGTGGTGCGATGTACAGGCGGCTTATGCAACGTTATCGCTTTGTCACTTTCGCTATTGTATTTTGGCACAATTAGGCTTAGCTGAAAAATCTGAGTCTTAAAATATCATTCCTTGACTGAGAATTTCGTATGTTCGTTCTGGCCAACTAGAAACCTCTAGGCGCTGGCCGAGGTGAACCACGCCAACTGGGCCTATGGTAATCTGGGTCCTATAGACTTGCACTAAAGCTTTGTCCATGCCGCGGTGATTGAGGGAAACTCGACCAGCTAAGCGGAAGGTCGTATGTCTAGACTCTAAAAAAGCCTCTATCCTCTATCCCGACAATGGATATGCACAGTGAGTGCGTGTGCTTATCGTCGTTTATATGCTTTTAGTCATTGTCAACCCGACCATGCAGACCCATGCAAAAATTGGATGAGTCGAAATGCTTATGTCTCAGCTAGAAATGCAAGGCACCTGGAGCACATCGTCTGTACTGCACTCTTCCGGGACCAGCTGCAGCTGATATGTGCGTACCAATGTAGGTACCTGCCTACTTCGTAATGTGGATAAGTCTTTGACCCAACTTTTAAGGTTTCGAATGCAGCTTTTTTGCTGTCATTTCAAATTGTGCTTACCTTCTGTAATTTATCCTGTCATATACGCGGCTGATTTAAAGGTGAAATACCGTACTCATGTTTATCTGGTGGCTTAGGTATGCATACTTGCGCGTGGAGCGGGAAGGCTATCGGAAAAATCCCTACTTTGAAAACTGCCGGCAGCCACCTTTGCGTAAGCTAATGTTCGGAGGCGTGGAGATGTGGTTTACTTCCCTCGATGTAGAAGGATTTGAGATTATTTTTCATAGGTGCGACGAGACACAGACTACCTAAGACACCCAAACAGCGCAGCGTTTCGCACATGTGAAAGAGCATTATGATCTTTGATCGTGACACGTGACATCAGATGGACAACCGCAAGCCGCTCCTTGATGTGTCCTTTATTTCAGGTGGGGAGCTTGCTGCTGAATTGCAGCCATGTTGAATGACTTGGTAGGATCGACTTTGGCAGTCGAGGATGGAGTATCACGGTTCTTCCTGGCTGCTGGATGACTTATTATCACGGTGTAGCAAGAGATCCTGCTTAACTGAACTGTAGTGCGAGGTGGCTAAAACAAGAGTTACCAGGTACTCTGACATCACTAGAAGGTGCCAAGATAATCTCCTCACGTGATACGCTTAGTTGCGTTAGAACCACGATAATTGTCTAGCCTTCCAGTCAGCGCTAATGCTTCCTAGAACGCGAATCAATCCTAGTTAATGCGCTTAACGATGAATATCAGGTTCACGGGGAGCGCAAAGCTCCGAACCAATCAGACAGATACGTCCTGACGGCCTCCTGGTCCAGTGGACAGATCTGCTAATGTAGAGGCTCCTGGCTGCAGAATCAGATGGAGGGGCGCCGATGGGAGGAATAAATTGTCTGTGACTGAACAGTTCCACGTGAACTCTACTGTCTTCCTATTCAGTGCTTGGTGCAACCGGATGAAAATCTTCCGTGGGCAACGTGGGCTATCAAGTGAAAATAACTGGCTGGTAGATATGCTCAAATAGTCTTTACGACCAGATGATCTAGAACGCCGGCCTAGCAAATTCTGGATTGATTTGGAGGCTGTGTAGTAGTATGGTAGTAGTATGGCATGAGACTAGAACAACAGACCAGATCTTCAGGTCTGTAAATCCAGGTGTCTCGGATTTTCTGCGGGGATCAATATCGTTTCATAAATAATCTACCGAGGTCGAGAGAACAACGGCAAAGTCATCACAGATTCTAACTTGTACCTTGCTATTGCTCGATAATTACTGTAGAAGGTATTTGGAACCGAGCTTGTTCGCCGTTCTGCGTGTGTTGCCGGGCGCAGCTACCTAACCCTTGAATGGATTTTCGCCCAGCCAAGTTCCGCTGAAGAGGCTTTTCAATATATTTCGGCGATTGGGGATTTCAAATCGACATCTATGCCTAGGGCGGGATAAGCGCCCTATTATATTCCTTTCCTTGACCACATGGCTTCGTAGGAAGGACCGAGGTGCGTAAAGTTCCCACTTAACAATGTTGCATCCATCTTGCCATGATACCTTCTGTCTGATGATTTCTCGGCGAGGCTTTCTTGGCTTAAGCTTGGCAGTATCTTAGGAGTCGCTTTTCTGCTATTGGCGGCTTGGCGTTGGGAGGGATTGGTGCCAAGTTATCTACATCCTGTGCATATTATAACCTCCCCTCGACCCACGTGCATACAACAACGGATGTGATTTGACAAATCCAGCATGCAGAGGCAATACTGGCTGCCAGCGGAAAATTGCGTCAAAGAATGGCTGTAGACAAAATATATACGGGCATGGAGAATCCATCCATGGATTCCTTGGTCCTAATCCGCTCAAGCAACTGCCCAGGGAGCTTTTTTTCTACCAAGAGCTGCTTGAATATCTTGAATCTGCAAAATGGTTCTCAGCGAATATACCTACATCTTTGCAATTGGAACCTTCTTTGCCCTCCTTGAGGCGTACAACAACGGAGCCAGTATGTTCTAACACGTCATTTACTCGCGATGTGGCACCGAGGTTGCTAACAATACAACTGCAGATGATGTTGCGAACGCCTGGGCCACGAGCGTTTCGTCCCGCTCTGTCACCTACCGACAAGCAATGCTCCTGTGCGTCATTTTCGAGATGACTGGTGCCCTCGCTGTAGGCGCCAGAACTGCATCCACCATTAAAAATGGCATCATTCCGATCTCCGCCTTTAACGACAATGCTGGAGTTCAACTTCTTGCATTTACCTGTGCATCTGCAGGCGCAGCCATTTGGGTCATGTGGTGTACACGCCATAACGCCCACGTCTCATCGACCTATTCACTTGTTTCATCTATTGCCGGTGTTGGCGTTGCTACAGTGGGTGCAAAAGGTGTACAGTGGGGGTGGAACGGTGGACAAGGATTGGGGGCCATTTTTTCGGGTCTTGCTATGGCTCCCATTATTTCCGGATGCTTTGGTGCCATTATCTTCATGCTCATCAAGTTCGTTGTTCATTTAAGAACAAATCCTGTCCCATGGGCAGTCTGGACGTCACCCTTTTTCTTTCTCATCGCGGGAACCGTTTGCGCTCTCTCGATTGTGTACAAAGGTTCCCCAAAACTTGGGTTGGCTAATAAGCCCGCATGGTTCATTGCCAGTGTTTCTCTCGGCACTGGAGCTGGCCTCTTTATCCTATCAGCTTTCTTCTTTGTCCCCTATGTTCACGCCAAAGTTGTCAAGCGAGACCAATCGGTACGACTCTATCACATCTTCCTTGGACCTCTTCTGTTCAAGCGACCCGCACCAGCGGAAGCATATGCAGCTAGAGTCCCCAACTACGCCGTGATTCAACACGCTGGAGAAGATCAAGGGGACGAGTCCTCGTCTGACCAGTCAGAGTCAAAGACAACTCGACTAAACGAGAAGGGTGCCCCCGGTGACGACATCACTCCTGGCAACATCACTACCGGCCCAAGAGCCCTCACTCTTGCTGAAGCCGAAGAGGCTGTGCCAGAGCAACAATCACAACAACAGTATAAACTTCTTCTGGAAAAGGCCATTCAGCGCCACCACGCAGATCTGCGTCAATCACGAAGCCCCTTGGGATGGGCTATGCGTGTACTTCATAACAACCCGATGGGAGCCGGCTCAGTGTATGAACTCCACAACTTGAGGGCATTCTGCCGTCGCCTGCCCGCCTATCCTGTCGTCGCTTTACTATATGGCCTTCACTACGACATCCACAAGGCACAAGTTGGAGTATTGGGCACTCCGGAGGGACGCCGCATGGATCGTGTCTATGCACATGCTCCCAAGTACGCCAATGAGGTAGAGTACCTGTACTCTTTTGTTCAAATCATTACAGCTTGCACGGCATCCTTTGCACACGGTGCTAATGACGTTGGCAACGCTGTTGGAGTTTGGGCTGCCATGTACTCTGCTTGGTCTACGTCCACGGCCACAGCAGCTAAGGCACCGGTGCCCCTCTGGCAAATTGCTGTTACTGCTTTGACGATCTGTATTGGATTCATCACGTATGGTTACAACATCATGAAAGGTATGCATGTCGCTTTCCCTCCAAGACCAAGTTGGCTGACAATTATCCTAGTCATGGGGAATAAGATCACGTATCACTCTCCCTCCCGTGGATCGTCGATGGAAATGGGCGCTGCGATTACGATTCTGGTGTTCTCTCAGTATAAGCTTCCCGTCTCGACCTCTATGTGTATCACCGGGGCCACCGTAGGGGTTGGTCTCTGCAATGGAACCTTGAAAGCGGTCAATTGGCAGCGAGTTGGCCTTCTTTTCTTTTCTTGGGTCATGACCATTCCCATCGCCGGCCTGATCGGAGGCATCCTGATGGGCATCACCTTGAACACTCCCAGCTTCTAGGTGGAGGAGCTGCATACCTCATCACAGACATGATCTTAATTTTAGACCGATGGATCTGGATAGATGAGAACAATCACCAAGCCTGAAGCACATCTATCCGCTCGTACCAGTGAAGAAGTTTTCCTGCTGATTGACGCGGATGTCCAAAACCCACAATACCTCCTCTTAGATCTCTGGTGACACTGATTGCTGTTATAACGCAGAGCCTAGGCAATTGAGGCAGTGATACGCTGGGAACTCACCGTCGGACTAACATTCAGCGCCATACCTGATACGAGGCTAGTCGTTAAAAGTAGCAAATGCTCAAAGTCTATGGATGCGAGGCTCCATACAGTGAGCGAAGCCTTAGCCTATAATTAATCCTGCCTTTGGTGTACCAGCCTCCCGCCTACCCAAACTCGCTTGACATTTCGATCATCCCCGTTCCAAACCCATTTGTTGACTTTCTCGTGCCAATCTTCCCAACCAAAAATATCCACAGGCTCATTTTGCCAATTGCCCAGCTGAATCTCCTGCACATCCCACAACATGCCAGTTTCGAAGCCGCCAAGCCTTCCTTCCATCCCAATCAGCTTCGCGCCGCCCATGGTCCCAAGATACAAAGCCTCCGTCACGGGTACGGTGAGGCTTGAGTTCTGGCCCTCTTGGAAGCTGAGTAGACGGCTCACCAGGAAAGCCTGTCTCACAACTTCAAGGATACTGGCAGAGTATCCGCCAGCAGCATCTGTGCCAAGGCCGACTTTGATTCCAGCCTCGATGAGCTTGCGAACGCGGCAAATGCCAGACCCAAGAGCGGAATTGCTTGTGGGACAATGGGCAACTCCAGCGCCCCGTGCTGCAACCAAGGTGATTTCAGCATCCGTCATATGAATTGAGTGCCCCAGTATAGTGCGATTTGTAAGGAGACCGTGAGAGTCATAAACATCCGCATAGGATGATTGCTGTGGATACATTTCCGCAACCAACTTTACTTCACCGACATTCTCATCCATATGTGTTTGAATGCGAAGGCTCATGTTTTTTGCGAGTTCTCCCAGCATACTCATGGATTCATTCGTGACAGCAGGCGCAAAACGCGGTGTGATAATAGGGGCAACAAGATCGCCAGACGGGTCAATCCCTTGGATGTAGTGTATGGTCTGCAGAGTTTTATTGATGGCGTCCTCGGCAGACTCATCTCGGAAATAATCCGGAGTGTACTGATGGTTGTCCATGCAGGTGCGGCCAATGTAAGCTCGTTGGCCTTTTGAAAATGCCAATGATGCTAGGAGATTTGTCGCGGACACGTCCACAGTCGCGTAATACGAGGCGCTTGTGGTGCCGTATGACAAAGTTTTGTCAATAACATGCGAATAAACCGCATGTGCTCGTGCAGAGGGATCTGGGGTAGTCGTCGAGTTCGCATAATCGGGAGAGTCCGGATTGCTTAAGCTAGCCTCCATCGGAAAGGTGTACGTCTGTAACCAGTCCAACAAGGTGCCCGAGAAAAGTCCCATATTGGGGTACTGAGGCGCATGTATGTGTGCGTCTCGAAGAATCAGCAAAGTGAGATTGACATGCGGCGATCGGCCTACCAATGAAACCCGGGAAGAAAAACCCGTTGTCGCCCGCGGTAACTACGGTGGTTCCGCTGTCCACACCAAGCGCCAAGGCAGCTGTCGTGCCATCGCTCACATTCCATGCGATAGCTTTGATGAAACCCCTGCCGTCTGGGCCAGAGACGAGAATTGCTCCTTGTTCGATGAACAGCTGTCCGGGGGTTGGGGTCGAAACGAAGCGGCCAACGAAAATCTGCTCGGAAACATGACTGTGGCTAGACCTGGAGTGTGGAGGCGGATTCGGGTTAGGATGACCCAAAACAAAGCAAATGCACAGTATGAGATTCAAGATGTAGCTTATGGACAACATGTTGCGCTGGATCTGAAGGCTTTGTTTGCACAGGGATCAAGGGCCACTGGAAATGAAAATATCAAGTGCTGGTCCAGAGTTGTACCTTGGAGATGGCGGTCTCGCCAGCGCCTTATGCAAGTTTGCTCGCAAGGCATGGCCAGAGAGCTTCTAACTTTGACCATGGTGATTCTGCTGTTCGGATGTCAGTTGACGTATGCAGAACTCATCTTTTGAACGGGATGGTTCATGAAGTGGCACAGCGGCCGTAGCCACGTCCAAGCGTGGACTACCGACGCTATTGACAACACGGAACCAACCATAGGCAGGCGCGGGAAGATGAGATTCTTTCTTTTCAGATTCCAGAGCATCACTGGGGCTCGACAGCAGCACCCTCTCGCGTCGATGGGTGGAAGTGGGCCTGTGCATATACTTCCAGACTGCTACGATCCTAAGGCTTGGAGCAGTAATTCCGGGGAGGAAACTGGTCAATGATCGACGCGCAAATGAACCCAACACTACTCATCTCCCTTGCCCGAACAGTAACGACTTTCTGTGGAATCTTGTTTTCAAGGTGGCTTCAGAAGCGTGCCCATCGTCAAACAAAAGTCTGAGTATGAAGACATGCGCAAACTGGCGTGAGCATGGCAATCCAAGTTCAAGCGACAATGATGGGACGGCAGGCATTGGGCTTATGAGTAGGTTTTGCGCTATCGAAAATCGGATGGTCGAAGGACTGATGGCACGTGACAGGAAACGAGCCGCCATATTAATCTGCTAGTCAGCTGAAGGAACAAGAATGGTAGAGAGATGATAATAAGCCAACGGAATCATATGTGTAACGAATCACAGGAGAGATTCATGAAAGCACAGACAGTGGCCACCTCCGCTCCTCGAGGCTGGACGGCCTGCATGCCGCCTTGCCAAGGGAATGGAACAGGGAACAGACCATGTACCAGAAAAGTTTAGTCGACGGGACCATGTTAGCAATAATACTCAGAGATGACTTTGGTCGCAAGACAGCTCGACTTGGCACATCTATAGTTTTAGCCGGAGTTGTTCAAGAAGCATTGGGCAGCTGTTAGAGATGATGGCACCACGTGTTTGAGGCCGCCTGGAATTCGTGGGGTTAGGAAAGGACAGTCAGGCCACGGTCAGAGATCTCGGAGACGCCAGACTTGGTAGGGAACGATTGAATTTTGAAACTCACAGCAAGAATTATGGTGTAGCTTTCGGTGACAGCAGCATGAGAGAAGAAGGACTGGTGATCTCTGCTCAAGTTGCGAAAGGAATTTGGAAGAGAGCGCGTAATGATGAAGAAGCCGCCATGGCAGGGAAGTCAGTCATCACACGCGTCGCGTCGTGTTGGTGATATTGCTTCACCGTATTGTATCATTGTTAGATGTCCTTAACCACTGCACCGTAGTATCACGTGATTGCTCCGCCCGCCAACAAAGTCATTCTTTTGGTCAGTCCCTCCTTTCCACCACTTGACACCGCAAACAAACCTCACAGATTCAACTTCTCGGCACAATAGACATCCCACCACGTTGTACACGTCTTGGAAGCTGCAGAAGTTAGAGCACCTGCATGACTTTCAGCCTTGTTAACCTTGACTCGGTCCGATAACTCAACCTAAAGCCGGATCATCTACGAGATTGATGATGGAGGACTTCCAGTCCGAGACCGATAGCGACTACACAAGCTATTGGAGAGATTGGGTACGTCCTCCTCTATTACTTTCCTATCGCTCCGTCTTCGTGTTATCCAAGAGAAAGAATATCCTTTCTGTCGCATCATCTGGGCATCGGCCGACTGCATCGCTATCACATCCTATTGTCACGTGGTGCTGGAAAAGGTCTGGCTCGAATGATGAATGCTCAAGAATTGCTCGTCATACTTCCAGCCTCCTGATGAGTCACGAACTTCCCAAGTCACCACAAGACCGCCCTGACGGCTGGAGGCGCCTCGCTGCTCTGACATGCGAGGAACCGGCTGGCTGGGCCTTGGTGATCTTGGTATACTACTACATCATCATCACGATTGGAAGATTGCATAGTAACCATGAGTGGAGCAAGTCAAGATTTTGTTCGAACGTCGTTCATTTTATCGTCTTATCATATCGCTAGTTCAACACCTAGTCTCATTCCTGGCTTTTGGCGGACTCTGCTGACGGCGTTTCTTCAAAACAGTTTATCTCATCCCGCGGAAACGAGTACTTTTGCGAGATCGATGAAGAATACATCACTGATCGTTTCAATTTGACCGGATTAAACACCGAAGTACATTACTACCAACATGCCTTGGACCTGATCACCGATGTATTCGATCTCGATTGCGAGGATGACATGCGTGAACAGATCGAAAAGGCTGCACGCCACTTGTATGGCCTCGTCCACGCTCGTTATATCGTCACGACTCGTGGACTCGCAAAAATGGTGGACAAATTCAAAAAGGCTGATTTCGGTCGATGTCCTCGAGTTTTGTGTGAGAGCCAGGCGCTCCTTCCCTTTGGTCCGAACGACGTCCCACACCAAAAGTCGGTCAAGCTGTTCTGCGCAAAGTGTGAAGACATCTATAACCCCAAATCCTCCCGCCACGCTGCAATTGACGGCGCCTACTTTGGTTCTTCTTTCCACAATATTCTCTTCCAAGTATATCCTGCCCTGGTTCCAGCTAAGTCGCGAAGGCGGTATGAACCCAAAGTTTTTGGATTTCGTGTTCATGCAGCAGCGTCCGTGGCTAGGTGGCAAGACGCAGAAAGGAGAGAGATGCGTGCAAGACTGAAGCATGCCGGCGTGGTATCCTCGGAGACCCAACTGTTCATTGAGGATGCGGAGAGCAGTGATGGAGACGGTGACGACAACGAGGACCTCGAAGACAACGGAGACCAGAGAATGATCGATGACAGCCAAGTACCCATCGCCTCTACTGGTCGAGCCACCGCGTAGAATGTCACACTCCACATACTCTAGCGCCAAAAGCTTGAAGCTTGGGGGTTCGAGAGGACGACTTTTGTTGGGCAACTTCGGCGCGCTGGCACAGCCTCCAAGGACGCGTTGCCTTTCGACTTCTTATTACCAGGCTTCCTCCCTGATGTGTCGTTTGTTGAAGCTATTCTACCGGTTGAGATGTGCGCCCAGCCTGCACTCGAGCATCGCCGCGAGATCGAGAATCCCCCTTGTTCCTCACGCGCCTATCCGATCAGGACTCAACAGACACGTGCTCCTCTTTCTTGGTTCCGAGATCCTTGGGCCAAAGGTTACGAGAGACCAAGCCACTGCCGAGACATACAGAACCACATGCGCCTCGATGCAAGGGACGCGATCCAATATTTCTAGACTTGGTATTGCTGGGTCAGCGTAATTAGCCGATACTATTAAGTGACACTTCAACCAGCATGGGGCGGAGAAGGTGTATGGTTGGACGCTCGCCATGATCAAAACACGCGCCTGTATGAGAGAGCATCTCTCCAGCATTGTTTGTTCGGCCTCCAGACTCCTTGAGGACAATAGCGCCAGATCAAAATCTCACTAAATTCGAGTGAGAAGCGAGAGGCTGCCACACGAGAATGTTATAGCTCAGCAGCAAGTAGACGTGGCAGATCCCGCGTCTATTCTTCATTCCTTTTATTCATCAAATGTTGTCATACCATTCATGCGTCAAGATTAGCTAGATCGATGCTGATGAGCTGTCTCAACAATGCAAAACGCTCGGGTTCCTCTTGTCTCAGCTAAAGGCTGTCCGTGCACGTAGCTCATAACGTCCTTGAAACAGGGAATACACAGGTTCACTCGCCCGTTCCCCAGTCTCGGAAAGCTGCGCAGCCAATTCCTAGTCTCTGCGCCTCCTCTTGACTTTGCGTCCGGTATCCTCTTGTCCGTCCACCTCTTCCTCGTCCTTGCCCTTTTTCAGCTCGTCTGGAGCCAGGCCCCATGCCTCGGAATCGATCCAGTCCTCTCCGTCCGACCATTCCCCGACATGTCCTTCGGCCTTGCACCATTCCCAGACTTTGTCACGCATGCGCTTTGCGCGAATAAGTTTGCCCAGGAATGCCTCATAGCCGCGCACGCTCTCTTCCTGCTTCTGTATGTACATTGTGAGCAGCCGGCGTGTTTCGAGGAACTCGTCTACCGGTAGGCCAATTCGCGCTAGATGCAAGGGGTTGCGATGTGAAGCTGCGAAAGAAGGTGGTGGGAGGAAGAAAGGGTCGGGTTGCAGCAAAGAGTGGTCCAAAGACGAGGCGGTGGATTCAGGCGATGAGCTTGAGGCCGATGCCAAACCAGAGCCATCCTGTTCAGCGGCAAGTGCACGAGTGATACGCCGAGTTGGAGGGGGGGAGGTTTTCTGGACGGAGTCGTCTTGAACATCTTCCTGCTGCTCGTTTGACTGACTAGTCTGGTCAATGGTGAGGGCGCTTGACTCAGGTGTGGTCACGTCCTGGTCCTTGATATCTTCCGTGTCTTTGCGGACGCCATTCATGGGCTGGTGATGTCCGGAGGAATCTTCTTGCATCGTGGAGGGCTTAGTATTCTCCGTGCCTTTGTTCGAGGCCTCGAGAGCCTGGGCTAAGGGGGAGTGGACAACCTGTTGGTAGGAATGATCTAGTCCGTTCATTCCGTTGCGAGAGGTCTGGTTGTTGACGCTGATCTTTCTTTTCTTGTTTGCTGGCTCAGGGAGAGGTTTTGATCTTGGTTCAAAGAAATCCCAATCATTTATCCCTTCAATGGCACCTACTGGAATCCAAGACTCATCGCCAATGAAATGTCTGTTCAGATTTTTAGCACGCCAGAGATTTGCTCGTTCCTGGCGCAGTTTCTCCTCGGTAGATCTAAGCATCTCGGGGAGTGCAGGGTCGAGAAAGGGCAAAGACAGAGTGGGATGTGTGGCGAGTTCGGAGGGGTGCTGAATAGGGCGTAAGAGTTCTTCGAGTCTCGGGTTCAGTTTTTCATCATTCAAGGTGGAATGGGATGGGAGCCGACTGCGTACCTTCAATCCGAACATTGCTGTAGGGGTTCTCGGCTTGGGCGTCTTCGTCAGCTTCGGTGTCACTTTCGCTGTCACCCAGCTCATCTCCAATCCCATTGAAGCGTCGAGGATTGCGCTCCAGAATGAATCGGGTATAACCAGCGTGTTCGATTCTCTACGCAGACGTTGATAAGCAATGCACTTATGAGACAACCAATGAGCCGCGGGATGGAGCATGCCTGTTTGTAGCCATCGGGACGATGGTCGTATGGTAATGCACCTGCATGGACATAGCTGGCACCGGATTTGAGCTTGTTGCCACGGTTGGTGGCTGCCGAGATAGGTTGGTCTGTGGGACCTGGAATGGGATGGCCTTTTAGTGGAAGGTCTGAAGCTCAGCGTCGATAGTTACTTGCCCTCCTTTTCTCGGCGCAGCGCTCGCTTCAGTGCTGCGATGGTCTCTGCGACCTCGACGTGTTGGGGAGGCATGGCAGCTTGGAAGAGGTTTTGGGTCTGGCGGACGGGGCAAGGAGCAGTGTGGAATTTCTGGTGTCTGTGCCGGTTGAGAGAAGGAGAGACAGGTCAGGGATCAACTGAACGATGGCAGCTGACTGTCAAAGTAATCAAGGCGTTGCTACATGCCGTAAACCAGACGATATATGCATGGGTAGGAGAAGAAACAGAATGTGAGGATGGTGACAGTGCACCTGATCGCGAACGCAGTTTGCTCCTCACTTGTGAAGCACGCGAATCAAAGGCGAGGATGAGAAGATCCGAGTCAAGTCATCGGTTAAACTCCGGAGCATGACTCGCGTGCCAAGTTATGATGACAGCTTTCTACCACTGTGACTGCGACTCCGGCCACCAGAGAGGAAGAATTGAGATGTCTAGTTAAAAGAACGTCTGTACAGCAAGAGGACAATGATAGAGCTACACCTATTGAGGTTTAAAAGAAGAGAAGGAAGCAGAAGGAGAGTATAGTACGAGAAAGTATCACAGCGTGGCGATTCATGAGCACAACAACCAGGTTCGCACAAGACAGCTAAGATGAAAGTGGAAAAGTACAACGACAAGATAATAGTTGATTCAAATAAGAGCTATTGTTGAATTGCTCTCGCTTATGATGCACACCTTGCAAAATCTTCCAGCTTTTGGGGGTTGACTCCATCGCCACACCAGACTGACGAACAATACCTTCATGCAGACAAGTCCTGGTAACATACGACACGTGATCCGTGATTCTCGCCCGGAGAGTCTATTAACAGACCATGCGTGTGACAAGCTCTTGACCGACTCAAGCTTTCTTTCGGTCTTTCTGTTTGGTCATTGATCGAGTGACTGGCCGAGCATCCTTCTGGGCGTAGATGTTGGCTGTGAAGGGACTGCCGGGAATTAGCAAGATATCTCAAGCAGATCATTTACGTGAACAACATACTCTTCGAATTGCAGAGCAATTAAATACATGACAAAGACCTCCAAGGTCAGCAAGAGACCTGCTGTCCGACCCTTGTAGAGTGCAGTGCCGAGGAAGGACAAGGTACTTCCCCAGTACATGGGAGCTCCTGTCACGTTGAAGGGAAATCCTTCAACTTTCTCATCCATCAGAATGCCAAAGTAGTCGCCCAGATAGGTTCCGGTGACTCCCAGAGCCCACATGCTTGACAGTACCAAGACATTGCCTGCCAGAAACAGGCCAGCACCAAGTTCCGGCTGGTGCAAGAGGGGGTAGACAGGTTGATCGTCCAGAGCAAGCGTGTAGAAATGGTCGCGGATGATGCCAATGGAAAAGATGGTTACTGCTAACGCGTAACATCCGTAGTACGGCGATCGAAAGATCTTAGTCAGGACATGTGTCTTATACTCTGCTCACGAGCGTCAGATTGTGCCCCGTTTCGAGGTTGAGAGTGTTCTTGCCTAAACGCGCGACAATGCTGTACCACGTTAGCACGGAAAGACCTCGTGGTAGAAAAAGACTTACTTCCAAAAGATAGGATTAAACGCAATCGAGGCGGCAGCGACTAAGAAAGAGTTAGGACCACTCTTGCATCAACCAAGAGCTCTGTACTCGCCATATAATGATGGAGCATTGAGGTCAATCAGGCCGATTTTCTCTCGTCCAGTCACGCTGGCGAATACGTTGTACAATTTTTCAACAAAGTCAGACATGGCGTCTGGATGGCAGGCTGGCTTGAAGGCAGTATCAATAGGAACCACAATGGTCACAAAGGTTCATACCTCCGGTCGTCTTCTGGGGCACAAGTTCAAGTGATAAACCAGAAGGTCGGCAAGATTTGGTTGGATGGTACTTGGCAGGGGGGGGCAATGACGTGGGGCTGTTTGTGGATGAAGAGGAACGAATGACAAGAACAAATCTACCTGCGTCCAGGGAGAATTTTTGGGATTATCATCATCATAAATATTATTACAACTGTTAGAATGCCGGGCTTGCGCGACTACGCGTTGGTGGGGGCAACACTAGAGCTTTTGCTCGTGCTGAGAGTTACCATCTCCTCAGGCACCAAAAATATCAGGCAGATCCGAGGCCTTCCTCTTCCGTATAATCACACGGGTCGTCACAGTACTGAATCATAACTTATGTACCTGAGGTGCCTCCCGTGCTATCGTATCTGAGGTTTCTAACTTCATTCTTTGACCTTAGACTCCCCTTTGAGAGAAATGGTCCTAGTACCACTGTAATCACACGCATTGGTAATATTTGGACATCCCAGTGTACTCTACACTTTGATCAAAACTCCTCCCTTTTTGTTCACCCGAACTCCGTCATCTCCTGGTAGCACGTTCAGTGTTTGGCCAAAGTAGGCGTCCACGACGTTCATATTGACTGCAATCCACTCGCCAGCCCTGCTTGGTAGTATTTTGTACACCACCACGCTCCGGCTCATAGGCACCAGGCTGAGTGCCGTGGTCTTCGGTCCGCTAAAGGCAAACTCCTCGCTGGCCTCCATTGCCAAGTTGAATGTCAGGAAATGCATGCTTGGATTCTCAACCATAAACTCAAGACGGTGTGCAGACTCTGATTCGAGCGAGACGGGAAAAGTCCTCAGGATGACTCGAGGTTCTGCCATGGCAGCCACCAGGCGTGGAACTTCGAGCACCGTCGCATGCACTTCCTCCGAATCTTGTCGTCGCCAGCCAATTTCTAGTAAAAGGTCCACCCCAACCGTGTGTCGGTCTCCCAGAACCAGCTTTTGTATCAATAGTTCAAAGTCAAACCTCTCGGTCTGTTCGGGATTTATGATTGTTCGAATAGCATCGGCACCGCCTTGCTGTGCACCCTCGGTGCCTTTCTTCACCACTCCAGTTTCGGATGCGCACACAGCCCCTCCCACAATATCTTTGGCCGTGAGGAGAATACCTTCAATCACAAGGGATTCGCTGGCAAATGAGTACAGACTTGCTGTTACTGCGTATTGATGCTTGAGACCCAGAGGGGTGGAAGCGTCAGCCTCCAACAGTGGCGTTGAGAAAAATCGTGGCCAAGGCTCATCGCTCAGGCGCGGTTGAAACTCGTAATTGGCCTCAAATGGCCGGATGATTGGGATATCAATAGCAAGAGTTTTTGTCAGGTTTATTTCCGGTTCGGAAGCCAGCTGGTAGCGGACGATTAGCTCGATCTCATGGTCTATCGCCATGGACGTGTCCCTTAACCGGATTGACACTGTCTGACGTGCCGCCGCTTCCAATACCCCCAAGCTTTGAGGCTCCAGTACGACAGTCCCACTCGCTGACATTTCCTTCTGCGTATGAGTCGACTCCGTATGCGCCCAGCCCAATTGTGCAGCATTCGAGACCGGGCTAATCATCTGCACTTGTACTCCACCAGTGACGGCTTCGACTTCTTCATTCACAATCTCGAAATCTATCACGAACCTTTCGTTGGTGTAGTATGCCTTTCTTAAGTTCAGAGCATGGATTTGGAGCTTCGGTAGCTTCGGCAGAACCATGACGGTATTGTTGGTATTGGGCTCACATCCCAACAAACGTGGAACAGGTGTTCTGTTTCTTGTCTCCCACCAACAAACCGTCGAATGTTCAAATTCGCACGATCTCGCTGTCAGTTTCAAATTGCCGTGATGAATGAGTAGCGTAATGGATGCGACAGCAATAGCACCGGCTTCGCGAGGAATAATCGGAAACTGGAAGATGTGAGTGGCTCCTGATGGAATCGACAGGTTGGCAAAACGAGTTTCTGAATGATTCATTGTTGAGGTACTCTCACTGCCAACCATAGTCGCTGACGCCGCCTCATGCAGAAATGTAGGGATAAAGTCGACAGATGATCCACTGACGGGGGCATCTTTCGAGTCGTGCGACACAAGATGGATGGTTCGGAGATTACCTTCGAAAGCCACTTCAACGCGGTCAAGATGCAAGGGCAGAGAGGTCTGCCTCGACCGGTTTTGAATAGTCACTTGACATTCTAGTGGTTCGCCCACGAAGCCATTGTTGGTAGAGAATGCGAAGGACGGAATCAGAGGTGACAGGGATCCGTCCACATCAATGGACACTGAAGTAGGCACGCTGCCAGTCGAGGCATTGTTCAAAGCAAGGATAAGATCATCCCCCGAGCCTGGTCTGCTCTCAAACAGACAATTGGCAGACTCCCACAACACTCGGATCTCCAACTCCAAGTTTCTCGAGTTTGCAAGGCAGTCCAATATGATCCAGGCAACGCGTTGTAGCAATTGCCACCAGCCTGCTTCTCTCCACGACTGTGTCTCCCACAATGATTGCAAAATCTGAATTGCCTTTGCCCACGATCGCATCTCAACGTACTCGATGGCTTGTTCGAATTTTAGCAGGTCTGATTTGCGCAATTGGCCACGCTCCGTGAAGTGCTCAATCGCGGAATCCAGAGTGGCGACGATCTCGTGCCCATAGGTATGGTTCGCCCTGCCAGGCAGTTGAAGCTCTGAATAAGGGCCAAGAGCCAGGCGAGCGTTCTGAACGTCGAGTTCTGAGGACGACCCAAGTCCCGCTTGGCTTGTTGAATGAGTTTCAATCTTCTCAGAGCTTTGAAGGGCATAGCTCCGGCGTGCTACAGTAGCTATAGATGAGAGATGTAGCCAGTAGCCTTGGTGATGAAGCTGCTCCCAGGGGGAAATGCGCTCTCCGGGAGCCAAGGAGTTCTCTAGCCGGGCAAATACCGGCAGATGATTACCGTCAGTGCGGTTAATGCTGTGAAGGATCGGCACCCGACACTTGGAGATGAGGTCTGCCATGGCTTTTGTCCATGTGCTTTGCCAAGCTTGCCATGTATAGCCTTCAATCCCATTGCCTCTCCGCTGCAAGAGATCCTTGACACGCTCTCGATGAGCCGACCAAGATCTAACGGCAATAGTGATTTGATCGTTCCATAAGAGACATCTGATGGTACGGAAAGCAATGACGTCTGCCAACAAGCGAGCTTCTTTAAAACGGAGGCTGCCTCCTGATGCCGCATCGATGACCTCGCTCGAAAACAACGCTTCATATGCCGCCTCATAATTGCGACAAGCAGCGTCCATTTCTTGCCGGAATTCTGCGAGAACACCCAGTTTGAACTCATATCGTACTGTCCATCCCGCCAAAGGGAGTATAGAGGAGTTGAGGGGCATGACGGTAGGCTGTGGTACAATGTTCCGATTTCGTTTCCGACGAACGTGCTTCGAAAGATCTCGGTAGTATTCAAGACAGGCTGGGTGCAACGAAGAGAGGGTGGAGCGGACAAAGTTCAGGACTTCAGTTGCAGATGCACCATGCGGTAAGAAAAGGAAACTCTTGGAGTCAAGTCCAGATGAGCGTTTGAGGTTGGAGAAGCGGTCGTCAAGCTCGGTTGAGGCTACACTGTCACACCCAACGATAACAACCAGCAACTTGGTCTTGTAATTTGCGACGTTTAAAGCGGTCCGGATATTACCAATCTCGGACTTGAGTCGATTGTCTTGGAGTGAAGAGGTTTTGGGATCTGCCGTCAAGGCTAAAAAGACAATGAAAAGACAAGGCAATCTAGTTTGATGCTTCATGAGCCATAATGGTGACATGATGCCGTCCGGGTAAAGAGGGGAACTCGGCGTCAGGGGAGAGATGGGAGAATGCAATGTGAGAGGCGGTGGAGGGCTCCCATTGACAGCAGCGGGTGAGAAACGTGGCGAATGCGGCGGAGGGGGGGCTTTGCGTGGGGGGAGGGTATAGACCTAATTGAAAACCCATCAGTTCCAACGCATTGTACAATCGGAGCGCCCTCTCGACGTCCAACAGATCCGACTCACCCGCCCGGTATATGATATCTTGCATGGTTTGCTGCTCCTTGAAGCGAGCGCCTGGGCGTGCCATGGGACTGAGGATCCATCTAGGTCACGGAATGCTTGGAGCAGATGTTTCGAGATCTCTCCACTGACTGGCGCTGCGTCCGTCCTGACTCTGAAACCGCCTTGCAGAAGAAAGTTGTGAGCCTTGCCCGAGGGGTCCAGGGTGTGTTCATCGCTTGCTTCGAGCCCGGAGACAACGACGAGGGGGAGGTTATGGGTGACAAAAGTGTCGGGATAACAGTCCATTTTGGCCAGGCATTGTGCAAATGTCTAGATTCTAGCAAATTTCAAACACTGACCATCTGCAGGCTCATGGGGCTCTTGACCGGGGTGTAAGGTGCCATTTCTGGGCTAACACAAAGAAACGCTTGCACACCCTTCTAGATGGACAAGCATCTCCTGCTGAGGGTAGAAGGCTGCGCTGAGATATGCCAGGATCGGCTAACCTGCTTCCATTATTCTTGTCCTTCGCTGGGAATCTGCCATGACCATCTGCAGCCTTGTCAGGGGATTCGTTGTGTAAGCAAGGCTCTCGCCCCACCTTGTTGGCCTGTCACTCTTTCCTTCTACACTTCAAGCCGTACAAGTCGCCAGCACAAGCCTAGACCCGTATCCTGTGTCTATATGCTGCGAGAGGGCCTCCATATGGCGAGATTGAAATTATTTGAGACTTTTGTTGCAGTATTCGTACCCCGCAACAGGCAAACGATTGAATTAATTGTGCTTTGCTTCAAAATATTGAACAGTCGGTGGGATTTCTATGTTCTATGAGAAACTATAACTGAAGAGCTCCCTTGGTCATGGCTAAGAAGATCCTGGAGCCCACAGGAGGGATCTACCTGGCGACATCAAGACGTTCACAAACATGCAAGCTTCTGACACTCGGAAGGGCATTCCAATGAAGATACCACACGTCGCTGGTCTATGCAATCATCGGGCGAAGACGCTGCAAGTCTCTTGGAAACAAGGACTAGTTCGGAGAGGATTCTAGTTATCGGATCTTCTTTCTATTCTCCTTCTTCATCTTTTCGACGCGAGCGAGCCAACCTTCGGCGGCAACACCGCCGAAGACCAATGTGACACCAAGCCATTGCCCGTGGCTAAGGCTTTTGCCAAACCAGACCACACTCAAAAGCATGGTCAGCATTTTCCTCGTCACGGTGACTGTCACAAGCAGTAGAGAGGAAAAACGCTCCAGGGTGGCGTAGATGAATAGCTGACCTATAGCACCGCAGGCGGAGAAGCCCAGGACATCATAGAAGACTGTGGGATGACGCGAAAGGAAAGATAAAGCGGTGGAGAGTTCGTGGGTTTGGGAAGGTTGGAGGAAAGAAGGAACGAGCGTCAAAGGTACATATGGGGCTGTGACGAGGTAAGCAGACATGAGTATGATGCTCAGCAGGTTGAGGACGACCATCATCTGAAGGCCTGTAGTTTTGCCATAGCGGTGGGGCGAGGTAAATATGTGATCCTGAACTGTGTTTGTCAACCCATCGAAAAGGAGGTTGATGGCGAGGAGGACTAGTCCATATGTACTGCTGGACTGAGAGATGGGGGCGTTGGGCTTGCCTGATTTTGGTGGGTGGTACAGGGTGAAGGTGGCGACGCCTCCGGTGACGGCCAGGACGATGAGGTATTTGGAAAGTGGATATCGCTTTCGAAACAGAGTGATGTGAAGAGCCATGACGGGGAGAAGCTTGCAGGACTTAGCTAGGACGAAGGTCAGGTAGTCGACGTGGGCAAGCGAGGCATATCCGAAGGGGGAAGCCAGAGTAGTGGTGAATGTAATGAGAAAGAATGGTCCCAAGGCTGAGGCGGAGGGGAGGATCTGAAAAGACCGAGTTTTGTAGACGAGGTAGGCACTGCCAGTGGTGAAGGCAAAGAGAGATTGAACGGTGTTGAGAAATATAGGAAACCTGAAGTATTCTAGAACAGGTTGCGCGGTGTGATCGAATGCGTAGGCTGTAGTGGTGATGCGTTCCTGCAAAAGGCCCCAGGTCAAGAAGGACGCATATATTCCTCCGACGCAGACTATGAGGGCGAGTACGCCTGCTTGTGGGGTTTGGTTGCGGTTTCGCGCATGACCGCCTTGCGACTTGTCTAGGGACATGGTACTGCCATTGATATGATTTGTATGTGGTTGAGGTTCTTCTGACAGGCGTCGCATATTTCCTCCTGCGTGGGTTTTTTGTGTCGGGGTGGCCTGTTTTCGACGGGCCATGGCTGAGGTGTTGTGTCGATGGGATTGGATGAGTGTACAGTTGTTGTTCAATCGGAGGCTAGATGGAGGCTAGATGAAGGGTCGAATAGTCATAGGAGGTGAACATGGCGCCCACAAACTCGACGCCACACGAAACTTGTGGAGGAGCAGGTGGTAGTGGTGATGGAGGACAATAAATGTCGTGAGTGGTGAGTGGACTTGGTGTCCTTATGGTCCATGACTCGATTTCTGGGACAAAATGAGGCTCAAGCCCCAAATTTGGGCAAGGCTCTGAATCAGTTCCTTAGTACAGACAATTATTATTATTATTATTATTATTATTATTAGTGCTGTAAGTACCTAGTAGGTAGCTACGGAGCTAGTACTGTTGAGGCTCGAAGGGGGAGGGAGCCAGGGGCACGGTGGACGCAGTGGACACAGTGTAGGAGGTGGGGGAGGCTGAGCCATCCTTTCCCCTACTCAGTAAGGTAGTTACTCCTACTGCCTTCCTCACCCATCTTATAGCAGAAAGTGCCCGTCGCCATCGCCATAGAACTCTTATTTCCTTGGTGGTACTCTATGCGTACTCGGGTACCTAAGGTACCTAGGGTAGCCCACTACTTATTATTCAATACAGACACAACTGGCCGTGAACCTCGTACTAAAAAATGGCAAGAAATCGCCACGCCTTTCTCTTGCTCCATGTGAGAGATCGCCAGCAAGCTAACGACAGCCAGCTCACGTACATATCAGGGTAGGTACTTTATAGACAGAACATTCACATCTAAGTCAGGTCTCTTTAGGTGTCAGTGAAAGTCAATCGTCTTCGTCGTCGCTGCCAAAGATCGCCTTGAAGACTTCCAGGCCGGGCTTTGATCGTTCCAGTGCAGCATTCTCGTCAGGGTTCACAGCCGTTGGATGAACATGGATCCCTGCCTGTGGTTGATTGTTCGATGCCTTTGAACTACTGGTCTGGTCAGGTCGACGTTTCTGGCCGTCATCCGCGGCTTCGGCCCCAGCGTTGTCCTTGAACGTGGCCGGTGCAGATGACCTGAACTGCATTCCAGACCCCCTAGCGTCCTCTGTTTTGTCTGTCGCATTACGACCATCATTCGCCAATGGGTAGTTCGAGTGATCCGGCGCAGGCAATCCGAACCTCTTGCACAGCAGCCTGGTTGGATGGAATGCCATTACTGAACGAGTCAAAGCCCCAAACATGTTCATTTTGGCTGCAACTTCTGCCGGATTCTCTGGCTTCGCCTGTGGCAGGCTGAGTAGTGGCTCTTGTGCTTCGTTTTTTCTCTCTCGGTCAAGTGCCGTCGAGGATGTGAAACGAGAAGCCATCAGTCCACTTATGGGCCTAAAAACCTGGGCCGCCCGGGCAAATTCATGCAGTTCCACCATCCAGTCCTCTTTATTTGTACCTTCTCGCCAGTTCAGCGATTGCTGGTCGAACTTGAGCTGTCGAGATTCAGCTTGTGATTCCAGATAGGCTCGGTAACGGTTCCGCTTATTCTCATCATCCGCATATGGCATCCAGCCATTGACCTCCCGTTGGAGTGCTTGCCGTGCTACCTCAGGGTTCAAGGTGGGCATATCATCTTCAGATCTAACCTCAGATTCGGGTACAACTTCAGCTGATGGTAGATCTGTCCGGCCAGCTGCAGCGGCCAAACGCATGCGGGTCTCTGGCGTCATCAAGTCAAACACTGATCTTCCAGGTAACTGGGTTTCGCCCAGCAGCCCTGCCCGAGACTTAGCTGTCAGTTCCGACGTTTTCGCGGCGTCAGCGGTTGACCGATAGCTTGAGCCATCACTTTCTGGAAGGACAGACACTGACGACTTCCAGTTATCTGGAACCACTTGCGGTAGTCGGCGCTCGTCGCTAATGTTCAGGCCACCAAATGCGTCCAACGTCTCTCCTAGCACAAACCCATCAAGTGGTAGACGGCCGTCATGGCCTTTGTGCAACAGTGTTTTCGTGTTTCCGAACCGATGCGCAGTGAAGGTGGATTTGCTCTCTATGATTGGGTTCGCAGTACCTCCACGGCCGCGGACCCTAGCCTTGGTTTTAGCCTTTTTCTCGCCGATCACCCTGCCATACGATATCTTGGGACCGATCGAATAGGGGTCCTCTTCGTCTGAGCCTTCATCATTGAGAATACCGACTCCAATGCCATTTTTGGACCTCGGGGCTCGCTTTTTGCCCTTGGGCCTGAAGAGTTGTAGGCGGCCATTATCCTCGTCAGACGAGTGCTCAGAACCAGATTTTCGTAAACTTGGGGAGGAGATGCTTTGTCTTATTGCTCCACCGTCGGAGAGATGGCCGTTGTAGCCAAGTCCTTTTCTGTCTGCTTTCTGGGCCATCGAAATGATCTCCACGTCATCTGGGGCGAACAAATGCTCTGAGCCGGGTGATCCCCGGAGGTTGGTAGAACGTCGAACTCGGGCGCCGATACCTTGGCCTTGTCGCCATCCCATGCGACCAAGGAGTCTGACGCCGATAGTATCTTGAGATCGGCAGAATAGTTCAACCATAGCATCTCTGCGCGTTGGATCTTGAGCGGTACCAAAACCAGCGAAATCCCCTGACGTTTCTAGGCGTCTATGTTCGTCCGCCTCGTCCAAGTCCTCTTCATCCATAAAATCCTCGGGTTTTTGTTGGGGAAAGGACTGGCCGCCTTTTGCTCGGCTCTGTCTCGAGGAGATGAAAGTCGATGGGGTCCATCCTTCCTTGGAACCGACTGTGTTGAAATAGCTGTGAGGTTCTGTTTAGTCATGACAATTTGGCCAGCGAGATGTCGAGATGCTTACCCAGCACTGAAACCTCCTTTAAATGCGCCATGTAAGCGCTTCCGACCTCGCTCGTCCGTCACTTCTTGCTTCCAGATTGGTACAAACGTACCATCTTCACGAGTGCCGTCTTCTTGGAGCGGTAATGGAGTTCCATAGAATGTGTATGGGGAGGAGTGTTCAAGGGCATCTGACTCGTAGATTCGGCGGGGTCGCTTGGAAGCCATTTTCGCAGGTAGCGAGCATTTCAGCGATAATTCGACGGAGAAGACCGGTGGATGAGACCTGTGCGGTCATGAGTATACGCAAAATGGTGGGACGAGGCGTTGCAGAAACCAAGCTTCTTGTGAAATTGCCGCATCTGCTGAACCAGGTGAACGTCGAATGTTGGTGCTGGTTGGAGAAATATGTGTAGAAGTACCTAATGTACTATGCAGTACTACTGTATGGATAATGTCACCAAAGTCAGGCTAAGGGGCCCACAGTACGCGGCTGCACAGACGACAGGAGGGGTCCCTTGTGTAAACGACGACACTGGCCCCTCGGCCTCTCGACGCAGTCGCCCATCACCTGACGATATCAGCAAGAGGTCAAGTTCTCCTCTAACTTAGGCTGAGGGGCCATGGGGCCATTGCTGTCACCAACGCCGCCACAGGTACCTCCAATCTCCAAGCATTCTGGTGTTTTATGTGTCCATTGTTTGGGCACTTAGTCACCAAAAAAGGCCATCTGCGCCGACCAAACATTTGCAGCTAAGTAGAATCCGCTTGTTAAGAGCTTGATTTAAGCCCACAAGTAAATAACTCACGAACTGCTCATGGTTCCTTAGCGATCTATGATACCTTCACTGTCAGCCAATAACACCCGCGCTGAGAGGCACGACTGGCAGTGAATTGGTAGGTTGAAGGCCGAAGACAAGAGCACCTTAAATTGTGTTAGGTACCTACCTACCTACAGTACCTTAGGTACCCGTACCTAGTAGATATGTAGGTAGGTACATTCATTCTAGGTAGGTAGGTAACGTCTCATTAAAACTTCCCTAGGCCGCCTAGTTAAGCAAGTCTTGGGTGAGGGGACGCGTTGTTTGAGGGGCCCTCGGCGTCTAGCAGGCGTGGTCCCAGGAGTTACACTCTATAGGTACCTACCTACAAGGAGGTACTGTTGTGAAATGGTACCTAGGTACCTACCCAAAACCGCCATAGGCCGATCTGACCTATTCTCTACTTCGACCCAAGAACCCGAGAACCAGCCTAGGAATCCCAAGCTTCCCTGGTTCCGTAAATTGTCACGGTTAGGCCGCATCGGCCCCTCGGCCCTCAGTCCTGTGATTACCTAGAGGCTTGAGCAAACAAGGCTCCCCCATCTGTGTGTCTGATCATCGCCTTCTGATTACCTTACCTAGGTATTTATTATTGGAAGTGGATCAATTCCATCACGACCATACCGCCATACCACCCATACCACCCATACCACCCATACCACCCATACCACCCATACCACCCATACCACCCCATCACCCATACCACCCCATCACCCATACCACCCCATCGCGCCAGTCACTACGCTGTCCACGTCCACCCGTCAAGCTTCGACTCTTTGTGAACCACAGCCTGGCCTGCGCCCAACTGCCAACTCCGCCTTTCACATCAGCGTTCTTCTTGTGCCTGAAACATCAACACTGTCGACTCATTTGACTGATTACTTCCTGCATCTGACCAGCTAGACACAGGATTGACCTGTCATCTTCATCTGTGTCTCTGTCGGCCTTCTGCTTCCCACAGGACCCCAATGTTCATCCAGTATGACTGTATTGCTCCCAGCCTCTCCAAGCCAAATGTCCTGATCAAGACAACTTGATCTACCTCCATCGATCTTCATCCCTCGCTCTCCTCAACCCCAATTCATCAAGTTTTCAGGTCTCCCTGATTATGCTTTGCGGCTCCTGCCTACCCTCAAGTCAGCTTGAAGCACCGTGAACCCATCGGTTGGGTCCTCAAAACAACCACATTCCTGTCATTTTGGGGGGACAATCCCACCCTTCCACCATATCCTCTATCCCACCGATCTCACCAGCACGATCGCCATCCCTTCCATCATGGCTACCGCGACCTCGCAACAATCCCCCCAGGTTGTCCGCAGTCATTCTTCCTCCCGCAACCCTCCGTCCACATACGTCGCTCCCTCTCCATCCCAGCCTTCCAGGACTCGGTCAACCACTTCCAGGCCATCTCATTACCACCATCGCTCCCACTCTCGCACATACGACACGCCTCCCCAAGCAAGTCCAAATGCCCTGGCTGGTGTCGCCCGAAGGGATTATGAGCAGTCCAATATGGCACGGCAGCCCTCCACGTCCCGGCGAAGTTCAAGAGATGGTCGATCTGATCACAATGGAGACACCCGTCCTTCTTCCCGCCCTGCGTCTAGACGAAGCAGCCAGGATGTTGTCGCCGTATCCAATACTGCCAACGGAACATCTGCGCTACCTCCCCCTCCTTCACGTCCAGAATCTGATAGACACCCTGGCCCATCACAACCGTACCCCACCGTGGGTAGGAGACGCACCTCAATCACTGCCCAGACTGGCACGTGGTCTCTGGGAAAGACCATCGGCCAAGGAAGCATGGGAAAGGTCAAACTCGCCAGAAACATTGAGACAGGAGAACAGGCCGCCATCAAGATTGTGCCGAGACAGTCTGCTGACGAGCATGGGAATCCCAGGGATGAAAGGGCTGACCGTTCCAAAGAAATCCGAACTGCTAGAGAAGCTGCAATGGTCTCTTTGTTATCACACCCTTACATATGTGGAATGATCGACGTTCAACGAACAAACTACCATTGGTACATGCTGTTTGAATACGTCAACGGAGGACAAATGCTCGACTATATCATCGCTCATGGGAGGCTGAAAGACAAACAAGCAAGAAAGTTTGCCCGTCAGATCGCCAGTGCGTTGGATTATTGTCACAGAAACAGCATTGTCCACCGAGACCTCAAGATCGAGAACATCTTAATCAGCAAGACTGGCGACATCAAAATCATTGATTTTGGCTTGAGCAATCTCTACTCTCCCCGAAGTCTCCTCAAGACATTCTGCGGGAGCTTATATTTCGCCGCTCCGGAGCTCTTGCAGGCCCGCCAATACACCGGCCCCGAGGTTGACGTTTGGAGTTTTGGCATTGTGTTGTACGTCCTGGTGTGTGGCAAAGTTCCCTTTGATGACCAGAGCATGCCTCAACTTCACGCCAAAATCAAACGAGGCGTGGTAGATTATCCCCAGTGGCTTACTGCCGGTTCGTTGTCCTCAGTTCCCATGGCAGAGACTATGCTAACCTTCCGTAGAATGCAAAAACATCATATCTCGCATGCTCGTCGTGGACCCACGAGAACGCGCCACTTTACAGGAGATCATGAACCATCCATGGATGACCAAGGGCTTCAACTCTGCTCCTGACAATTGCCTCGCCCACCGCGAGCCACTCACTCTACCTCTCGATAGCGAGGTGATTGACAAGATGCAGGGCTTTGAGTTTGGTTCCGCGGCCTATATAACGGATCAACTCACCAGGATCATCGAATCTGATGACTATCAAAACGCGGTACGACGCAATTTAAGAGAGGAATTCTCTCACCCTTCAAGTATCTCGGAGAAGAAACGTGGTGTGTTCGATTTCTACAAGCGCCGCAATTCGATCAGCCGGGAAGGCTTGACTACCCCTTCAAGTGAAGCGATCCGAGGCCAGGACCCACTCAATGCATACAGCCCATTGGTCTCCGTTTACTATCTAGCACGAGAGAAACGTGACCGAGAAAGGAGGGCACATAATCCAGGTGCTTTGGGCCTCCCTGATGTTTCTGGCGATCAGGTTATCAAGTTGCCCGGCCTGCCATCACCTGAAGCTGCCCACACGAACACCTTTGCTCCAGAGATGCCCGGAGAGAAGGCCACCGGCGGTCGAGCTAGGCCTAGGGCCCGCACGAACGGAGAAGATGAGGACGTTCTGCAGGGACTCAAGTCTGTCGAACTTAGTGACAGAA
This sequence comes from Exophiala mesophila, assembly GCF_000836275.1. NCBI lineage: Eukaryota > Fungi > Ascomycota > Eurotiomycetes > Chaetothyriales > Herpotrichiellaceae > Exophiala > Exophiala mesophila. The sequence continues at coordinate 54,096 of NW_015622509.1, forward strand.
AATCAGGCCAAGCTTCGAACACGCTTTCTTCTCCTCACGGAGATCAGCCTCCGAAGAGGGAAGGGACGGCTTTGGGATTACTGCGAAGGTTCAGCACAAGACGATATAAGGATCGGGAGTCAGACCGACCTGCTCCCCCAGCCCTCAATATTCAGCCACCGCAAGATTCGGCGACCGCGCCTCGTAAATCATTCTCGGTTCGCCGCTCGCGCAGACGAGACCCCAGTCCATCGACCCATCATCAAGGGGGCAGTCAGCCGCAGCATGAGGGACTTCTCAGCGCTAGCGGAGGGCTCACGAAAGCAGGCAAGTTTCTTGGAAGGTCTACCAGTGTCAATTCTGCCGATTACAGACCACGTCGAGTTCACAGCACTGGCGTGTCAGGTAACGAATCTCCACTCCTGGCTGCTGAACCTCCACCAACAAGCGGATCGGATCAGTCGAGTGTCCACGCTACCAGAGCCGGTAAAGGTGTTGAACTTGTCGACCTGCCTGATTCCAGCGGCGGTCCATTGACAACGCCACGCACGCCACATGCCGCACGTACCAGATCCTTAGGCCACGCAAGACAGGAAAGTATCCAAGCCAGACGGCGTCGACACGAGGAACGACGTGACCGAGAAGCCAACCTTCCCGAGGAAACCGATGCAGACCTGCGGCATGATGTGGATAACCGGGATACTCCAGCGCTTCCTGACACTCCGAGTATCGGCATCGCTAAGCCAGCTGGTCTGAAGGGCTTGTTCTCGACGTCAACGACGAGCAGCAAGCCTCCAGAATTTATTCGACAAGACATTATTCGTGTGTTGAACCAGCTAGGGGTGCAGTATTCCGTAATCAAGGGAGGGTTTTCCTGTCGACATGCTCCAAGTATCAATCTGGAAGGGGTACGAGAACCTGCCGATGAAGAGAAGAGTGGGCGCGTGACTTCGGGTCATCAACGACGAATTTCATTTGGTGGGGCGTTCCGTGGCCGGGACAAGGAAGACATCAGAGACGATCGTGAGCGGCTAACGAAGCATCACACCAGACGGCGACACCCAGATCAGAGCTTTGTTACCAACTCTGAAGGGTCCGAGGACTATCTCCCCCATGGCCGCACGGCGGACCAGCCACACGACGGAGCTGCCACGAGGACGAAAGTACAAGATGATACAGGGGAACGACTCGTACTCAAGTTTGAGATTGCAATTGTCAAGATTCCTCTACTTTCACTACACGGCATCCAGTTCAAAAAGGTCCAAGGCGGGATGAACCAGTATCGCTCCATGACTTCGGCGATTTTGAATTCGTTGAGGTTGTGATGATGTCTACGTGGATCTGACATCATGTTTTCCGCCCACAACGACAACGTTGTCTACCTTCCGGGACTTGCCAACTGTCTCGTTGTAAGGCGTAAGGCGTCATGTGGTGGTGAGGACCATTCTTGCCTTCTCGAGCATTGTCGATGCTGGCGTCGAGTTGACTGCCTCCGACTTGTCAAGATGTTGATTCGTTGCAGCAAGCCATTTGGCCGTTTCGGATGGGTGTGTTTGGGCTCGCACTTTGAGCAATTTCATATGCTCGTCGGCAAGACTGTCAGACGAGGCTAAGTTCTAATGTACTGGCGGAATGCAAGGTACGATTACAATGACACACTTGCAATAAGAGCTCAATTTGTATTTTCCTTCTTTCAGTGGCCCAACATTGTGCTGTATGTGATGAGCTGTGGAGTCAGCGAAATGCGAAGCAATCCGACTCAGCAGCCTGCCAGGGTATGTGGGCAGTACTGCTGTATGGATATCCGTAGGTACCTACCGGTGCAGACTCAGGTCCGGCCAATGGCGATGATTTGGCAAACTGGGGGTTTATTGATAGATGGGAGAGATTCAGTTGACGTCCATAGGGCACATGGAGGGTCAAGGCAACCAGTTCAGGGCTGGTATGGACAAACATGATGGGTATGATGTGGCGTTGTTATCCCTCTTTACTTCTCAGTCGGTCAAGATGAGCACTGGTCTATTGTGCCTAATTCTCATGTGGGTGTGTGCTTGTTGTGGGCAGAGCGATGAAGCTGTGAGTCCAGTGTGAGCATTCCTTAGACAAGACGGGGTGCGGAGCCATGCCTCCCTTGTTGCGCCACGCAATGGCTGTCTTCTCCATCATCATTAGTCTACGGCAACAGGGATCTCCGCCGTGCCGTTCCACTAGATCAGTCCCTGCCCAGCTCAGAATTCCCACCAAGATCCATGTCACAACCCCACTTCAGTAGTGAATTGAGTGGTTCCGCGTCGAATTGTTTGAATGCATGTTACAACAAATGTTGCAGCAAACTGCTGTGTGGGTGTGTGACCAGTACAGGCGGCATTTGTTCTAAAAGACACGATATTGCGCTTTTGACACCTGTTTGGGGTGGCATGGAGTGGGTACGTAAAAATCACCATGCCAATGTTTGTCTTTGTTGAATTGTAGTGTAGTGTAGGTAGGCAGTACTAGGTACCTACCAGGTAGTTTCCATAAAATCTCCTGGCCTACCTACCTAGGTACCTACCTGAGGTGTGTACCTGGGGTTGTCCTTCCTCCAGGTCCCGGCTCCTCCTCCACCTGCGCCCTACTCGTGCATGGTTGATACGCATACGTATGCTGGCTTCAGAAGATGTGGTCTGGCGTGTTTGGCCAGAAGGCCCAAGCCTCTTCCCACGGCAAGGCACTCGACTCACAAGGCAGGTAAAATCCCAAGGGAAACCCCTAGCTGCGAGAGGAGCAGAGGGAACAGCCCAAGGTCCGCACAAACAATAATATGTTGCCTTGACCTAATATTCTTCGTCTTTGTGGGTATTATTTTATTAAAAGGAACAAGTCAATAGCGATCAACATTTCAGGCCCACTAGCTCTTCTCAATTAATATCACTACAGTATCACCTTGCCATTGCTCATTACCATCTACATACAATACTTGGACAATGTGGCTAGTTAGGGAGTACACTCGTAGACTTTCTTGATTGTTGCAGGTAGACACGTAGTGGTTGTGGGAGGGAACCAAAAGGATCAACTCCCGCTGCTGCGCACTTCCTGTCCCTACACTCCCCTGGAATTGTCCAGGCGCAGAGCTTCATTGGCGTGACTGGCACGGCTGGTGGGTTGGGTGGTAGGTCCTCAGCTTGAGGACGAGGGACCAGGGGACTCTCGGCCACCTCCAATTTCCAATTCCAGGCGCAAAGAGCCTCTTGGAGATCTCACCTGGCACTCCTGGTTTAGTCTACAACACTCTGCTGGAGTCTCTCCGTACAGTTTGGGTCCCCATTGCCCCCAAACAGTCGGTGGTGTGCCTCCGTTCTCTGATTTCTCTGCATCTCTGCTCTCTACTCTCTGCTCTCTGCTCTCTCCTACTATCACTTCCCAAAAACGAACCCTCCTACTCCGACCTTCGCCCTTTACCCTCAACCTGCAATTGTCTTGCAGTCTGCTTCACTGCCACTTGTTCCATCTGACACCCAAAGGACTGGACACTGCTGCTTCAGCTCCTTTGTTTCGTCCTTTCCTTCTCTGGATCCTGGCCTGACCTGTCTCGACTTGCACTGCTCTTCAATTTCCCCGAATCCTCTGCATTTGGGTGGTTCCTGCACCCCGTCTGGGACATTTTCCACCTTTTTTTGAAATTGAGGCTCGTGCTCTCACACCTCCACCTGAATCTTCGCATCACCGCACCGTTCAAGTTACGCCGCTAGACATCGATTCTGTCACCGCTTGCCTGATCTATTGCAGACCACTTGTATATCCTCTTACGCTGCCTTGTCTTCCTCCCTTCTGGTGCCGCCTGACTGGCTGGTCCTGTCGAATCAGCTCCCGTTTCTCTCCTGTGCGACTCTGCCAGCGTCCCTCCTGCAACTGATGGCCTCTGCGCCCAGTATCACTGCCAATTCCTCAACCTCCTCCATCGCCCTCGTAAATTCCGGCACTTCGCAGAACAGTCATGGTCAGGCAAGAAACACGATGAGGTCCAACAACAACGCGAAGGCTGCGGATCAAGGTCGCAAACAGAGCCCCGTCGACGGAGCACCACGGTCAGTACCTGTTTACCTACCCTTCACCGTCCTTCAAGATTTCACTTTCAGTCTCGCTACCTTTGATTCCATCTTCATCATCCATCTCATACACCTCCTACCTCAACGATGACATCAAAGTACTAACTCTTTCCATCTGTGCTGTAGGCGACCCATCACACAGAAAGCTTGGGGCTCTGGCACCAACTCGTTTTCTCACCGAACTGCCATGGCTACACAGCAAAATGGAACTACCCCACAGCCGAGAAACATGACAAACAATAGACTCGTCGGCCAGAAAGATCAAGGTATTTCGGACAAACAGGCCCATGAAAGATTATCATTCATTCTTGCTGCCGCCATCGTACGTCTCCACCCTGTGTCTGACCCGGTATGGTGGCTAACAATCCTTGCCAGGGCTTGACTATCGTTGTCACGGTCAAGAATGGCGACAGGTTCGAGGGCTTGCTCTCTGGCTCCAATCCTCAGAATGGCTTGTCTAAAATAACCTTAAAGATGGTCAGAAAATCACACGCAGCGCAGGGCAATGGTTCTGCATTTCTGGAAGCGGCCTTCATTGGCGCGAGTCCCGATCATGCGTTGAATGTCGACATCAAGGAAATCACCGATGTATCGATCCCCGACTTTGCCACTGCTCAATCCACCAAGGCTGCAAACGGTATGCCCTTCCCAACAATCACTTTTAATCCCATCTCAACAGGCTAACGTTTCACAGGTTCGTCTTCTGCCTTTCAGACCGATGCTGATATTTCTGGCAATCAAAACCGAGGGGAAAGACTGCTTCAAAGATGGGTTCCTGAAGGCCCAGATACAACTGACTTCAGCCTCGAACAATCTGCCTCTTCGGGCACGTGGGATCAGTTTGCTGTCAATAACCAGCTCTTTGGCGCAAAAAGTACCTATGACGAGAGCCTATACACTACCACCATCGACCGCACCGCTCCTTCCTACAAATCCAGGGAGGCGGAGGCGGAAAGGCTGGCTAGAGAAATTGAGGGCACAGCATCTACAATCGCCCACGTTCGTGAGGAGCGTGGTCAGGCTACGGGGAATGATGGCGAAGATGAGGAGGACAAATACAGTGGAGTCCGCCGTGAGACTCGGACATTTCAACCTCTCCCTGGAGGAGCAACAAACAAGTATACTCCTCCAGCACGACGAGCACCAACTGGCCAAGCCACCGTCCCGGGAGCACCAATTGATCCGGCTATCATTTCTTCACAGTTGGCGCCTCCTCAGCACCCAAGGACCGCCCCCGAAAAGCCAGAGGCAGGGACTGCACAATCGGCCACAACAGACGTGTCCGCGGCAACTCTAACAGAAGCCACGACCACAGACCAAAAGCCTTCCACCATCAACTTGTCAGCCCAACCGAAGACGTCCATCGAAGACACCACAGACAAGGAAAAGGACACCGAGGCTCAGCTCGCGCATTCTGCGACCCCCACTGGTCCGACCTCACCAGGCCCAACCGAGAATGTCGAGGTCAAGGTTCTGAACCAATTCCGCCAATTTGCTGACGCCGAAAAGCAACGCGTCATTGAGAGGAGGAAAGCACAAGCAAGTCAAGATCGGACAGCCAAATTGAACGAGCTACTTCGGTTTTCCAAGACGTTCAAGCTGAAAACGCCTATTCCGACCGATCTTATAGGCATTTTAGCAAAGGATCCCGTGAAACAGGAAGCAATTGTTGAAAAGGCCCAGAAGGAACATGATGGCTCAAGCACTTCCGCTTCAGCAAGAATGGCCTCTCCTGTCGCGTCCCCTGATACTTCAAGCCCTCGCAAGGTTGACGCTCCTGTTGCACAGCCTTCGCTGCCAGACCGACAAACCTTCAACCGCACACGTGGCGGGTTCCCTCCAAATGGTCGACCCGATCGTCCATTGAGCCAACAACAAACCATGGGTTATCCCAACCCACGCAACAACGGCGCGAACTATCCTCCTCGATTTCCTAGCCAACAAGGAGGAAAGACGAACTCGTCGCACCCATTACCTGCCCCCATTCCGCTCATCGGCGGCCGCGTTCCCCCAGCGGGACCTTTGGCTGAGCAAAACGGTGTGAGGAGTCCCCAACGTTCGACTGCTCCTACTCCAAATTCTGTCGTATCCAACAAATTCAATCTCAACGTCAAGGCATCCGAGTTTCGTCCTAATGCCGGCGCAGCCACATTCAGCCCATCCGGAACTGCGTTGCAGCCCTCGAGTCCCAATTCTGCTCAGAGATCCAGTTCTGTATCCAGGACTGCCAGTCCGTCTGCCTTTTTTGCCGGCAGAAAGCCGAAATCGCCAACAGACAGACCATCACTTTCCCAGGACTTCAACGCAATCGTCCGAATGAAAGGAGACAATGACCGCTCCGACTCAAAATCGGAAGAGCCTTTCAAGGACTACACCAATAATGGTGGCATTCCCAATGCTTTCCAGACTGGGCCACGCTGGACCGTGAGGGACCAGAATGACCAGAAGACCTATGAAGAGGCATTCGCACGCCCTGGTGGACTGTCATCATCTCCTGCACAAGCTGGCACGGGCCCAGCTCAACACCCAGCATTTCCTGGCCAACCAGGTGTCATCCCTAGCGGACCGTCCAACATCCCCCACATCTCAACTCCGCAACATGGCCATCATGGTGCTCCTCATCACTACCCACCTCAGTATGAGGATGCAGGTCATCGTGTGCAATTCGGCTCGGTCACTTCTGGTGTATATCCTTCTCCCAGTCTTGCATCCCGGCAGACTTCGGCCTATGCTTCTCCAATGAACCATCACGCTCAACTGGTGTACCCACAGAGTCAACCATATTACAGACCTGCGGCAGGGCAGATGCCCATGCAAGTTCAACATTATCCTGGAACTCCTGGTATGATGCACGCACAAGTGGGACAGATGGGTCCACAGATGATGGTGCAGCAAGCCTCCAGTGGACCCTACATGGGCGTCCCCCCACAATTCGGCCCCCAGGTCCATATGTACTCCCCTAGCTCCGGTCATGTCCATCCACAGCAGAATGGTTTTGCCAGCCCTCAGCGGGTTGCGCCGGCGATGATGCAGCAAGGATCCCAGCAAGGCTACCCAGTTGCACCGCCAATGATGTACAGCATGTCAGGCCAAGGTGGCCCATCAAACTATCAACAACAACATATGAATGGCCCTCGTGGGGGGTACGGCGGACATCATTATGGTGCGGCGCAAGGGTACACCGGAGGTCATCGAACGATGAGCACTGGGTACCCACAGATCCCCCAGAAGAATTTTCAGCATCAGCAGAACCATGGACCTCAACCAAACGGCCCACCCCACGGCGTGCCATACAATCCGCTAGAAGGCGTTCAGGATGATGGCAAGCATTAACAGATGAGGCTACCACTAGGGAAGCATCAAACCTCTTCTTGCTGGCATGATTACCGCATCAGTGGGCAAAGATACATGACTACGCCTCGGGCACCACACAACAAAGATCGGCAGAGCTCAAAGAGCACGCGATAGCGCTGTCAACGAGTTATCGCGGTTGGTAGTATCATCCTTTGTTCATCCCTCGGTCTAACTAAACTCGCAGACTATTCAGGCATTCACCCTGAAGCTCGACAGGATACTCACCAAAAATTCAAAACAATGGTTCAAATCGAGTCAGGTCCTTGCACAGGCTTTTGGGCAGAGCTGCTGGCTGAAAGACCAGAGACATGGTGGCCGTTCTCGAGATTGATATAAGGCGCATGTTGCTATGGCTAGTTAGCCAAGCGAGATTGCGAATGGCTGGGGTGGACGACAGCTTCTGATTGATGCAGCGGCTTATGGCTGGGGTAAAGGATCAGACAGATGACTATGGAATAGTGGTCGACGGCGAGAGATCAGCTTGCGAATGGACAAAACCGTTGGTCAAGGTTCGCGGCAGAGCGATTGGTCGAAAGATGGATGGCCGTGGAGGAGACACATCAAGTAGCTGCCCACGAGTAGCCATAAGATAGGACTCGATCGAATCAATAAGCCGAGTGCCTGTATACTCAGGTTCTAACCTTGGTCGATTTCACGACTTGAAATTTGTCGAGGCGTAAAGGCATAGACCCGCCACCATATCAGCGGGCTGGTGACTCAATCACAGGCAACGCGGCGGTGAGGAGAATAGCGAGGACGAAGGGGTGGTGAGGTGGAAGCGTTCTGGCTGAGAATTGAAGGCCGGGCCAGCCTTGATGCTCTATCATTGATCTATGAAAGTTTTGATTATATACCAGATAAATTCACACCACGACCGGATATAAGGTGAGATTTGGGTGGATGGTTGAGATATATTGACAAGCTTAGCCATGGCCATGCGAGCAGTCCGCAGTGATTGAATCAGCAGTCGATCTCGTCAACCACTACAGCCCAATCATGCTTCACCTTACCATACATGATGTCCATCAACTGGTTCTTAATGGACATGGCGAATTCATCCCCTCCCAGGACGCCGTCGCCCAGAGGCAAGGTCAAGTCGATGCCTCGGAAATGGATATCGGCCACGGGGGCGATGAAGAAAGCGGTGCCTGCACCAAATGCCTCGATCAATCTGCCCTCGGATTTAGCATCAATCATCTCCTGCATGGTAAATGGCCTCTGGACAATTTGAATGTCGGGCCGTGTGGCCGAGACCAAGTCCAGGACCGAGGCCCGCGTGACTCCCGCGAGGATGGTGCCGTCGTCGAGCGGAGCGGTGACCAGCTCCTTCTGGCCCGTAGTTGCGTTAGTCCATAAGACAAAGAAATTGCTACCCCCGGCTTCAGTCACGTAGGATTGGTCGCCAAAGAGCCACAAGATTTGGTGATAGCCCCGAGCGCGAGCTTCGCCTTGTGCTAACAATGTTGGTCCATAGTTGGCGCCCACTTTTGCATTCCCAAAGCCGCCAGGCCAGGCACGGATCATATCATGGCGGGAGGCAAGAAGACGCATCCCCAAGGAGGATTTGTCGAGGGATGATGGCGTGGGCGTCGGTCCAGCGGTCGGACTGGGCCCACCGAGATTAGGAAACAGGACCATGATGATGTATAAGAGAGCTTCTTTGGGTTTCTGGATACCTAAAGCAGGCGCAGTGGCGATCATGGTAGGGCGAATGTAGATAAAAGAACCAGGCTCGCTGAGCCATTTCTTAGCCTCGACGCCCACAAGTTTCTTAAGTAACTTGACAAACTCCTGGGGAGGGAAGCCAGGCAAGGCAATGCGGGTAGCGGAGCTGAGGAAGCGAACAGAATTACGCTCAGGGCGGAACAGGCGGACCTTGCCATCCTGGCCACGATATGCCTTCATGCCTTCAAAACACTCGGTAGCGTAGTGCAATACGGACGCAGTTGGCATGATGGAGAAGGGACCGTATGGAAGAATTTCGGGGGCATCCCAGCCAGATTGTTCGGTCCAGCGACAAGTCAACATGTGGTCGGTGGTAGTATTTTGTGACCACACTTCTGGGGAGTCCGGGGCCGGCACTACCTTAGGGTTCTGAGTCCGGGTGATGGACAGTTTAGAAGCATCGAGATCCGCGACTCCGGGGCTGTCGCTCGAGATGGTCTGGGACAGGGTAGTAAGGGTGCCCGCTTTGGTCAGTTTGGCGGTGCTGTCCAATGTTGGAGATGGAGGTGAAACGGGCGACACGGCGCTTGGTGCCATGGCGTAGGACGGGTGAGAGTCAGCAGGGCAAATCAATTCAGAGGTCTGGAAAGATCGGCCTGAGGATCAGAGATAAAGGCAGAGAGAATAAGCGTGTGTGCGCTATACAAACCGAGGGTTCAGAATAACTCATAAAGCTTCAGCAGGGATAGAAGGAGAAGAGGGATGTCCAGGGGTTTACGAGGGCGCAATGGGTGTTATATCCATCGGACCGCGCCATCAAGGTAGCCAGCGGGATTGTGGAGCAGATCACTAGTGATAGGGAAGGTGTTTGATGATAAATTTTCTTTTATTGTTCTGTGAGTGAGTCAGGCCCGCTACACGCCCTTGCTCTGTCAAAATCGTCTCCCGGGCGGCTCTTTGCTACCGTGCACAAAGTTATGCAGTGGGAGAAGGTTTAGTTACCAACCTCTGGATGATGTGCCACGCGTCTAATCGTAAAGGGCCGGTACTTTTCCAAGTCCATATTGTTGACATAACCGTGGAATATGCAAACCTCGATTGGACAGGAAATTTTCATGATAACAAGTAGCGAGGACAAGTGAGATGAGGTTACAAAAGTCGCGCGTAGTGACCCCACCCGGTCCGTCTTTTTGTTGCGCTCCGTCCATATCTTGGCACCCTCGGACGGATACCGGCGGTTATGTCAGGGGCGGGACGGTTATAGAGATGAGTTCATCTAATAATGACTAATAATTCAGCTCTCTATCGCGATCAAGAATGGGCCAATGACTGTTGCATGTGACCGAGCAATGATCGGGAAGGCGATAGACCAACCTGGCTCGCTTGCAGAGTGTATTGTGGCTGAAGTGTATTGGTCCCCAGGTCTATTCCGCATTTTGACTCATCGTCTTTTGCGGATGTTGAATCGATGGAAGATCAAACGAAGATCAAGGAGGCAGACATTAACCAAGTACCAGGATATTGCCTTAGAGATTAAGTAAGAATTAAGAATCTGTAGGTGTTCAAAGGGAGACTAGATGATGCCTCACATCGCTCTACTCCGGAGGCTCATATGTAAACCAGCACGTGGTAGCTGACCAAACGCGGGGATTTGGCCTAACTATATATTCTCCGTTCAGGCCACGCAGCCATGCCAACAATGGCGTATTATCTTCGCAATCGCTAACCCCCATTCGATTTTGAATGAGATTTCCAACATTGCGGTGCGATCGAGATGCAGAAACTTCGATGGTTGAACAGGTGGTACGTAGAAGTCCATCGCAACACCTGCGTCAGCCAAGCTTGATTTTGTGGCGGCCATCATGGGTCTTGATTGGGTCTGTCTTGTAGATCTCTTCCATCTACCTCAACGTTCCATGCCAGAAACCTGCTTTCTCGACGGTTCAAGCCACGCAGCCACTGAAAGTCGTTTGTTGTCCCTACCATTATTGTCCCGCGCTACACTAACCAGGTGGCCACTGTTCTAGATAAGATGGTCGTATGTAAAAATCGAAGATGATATCGACAATGACGTCGCCCGTCGTCACTCGAATCTCAGAGCATGGGAAACTTGGCTTTGAAGATAGAGTGACTTGGTGATAAAAGACCTCAATTGTTCCTGTACTCTAGCTCCAGAATTTATTATTCAAGAGTAATCATTCCCCATCAAATTGACTAGCAAAGCAACAAAACCCGCGAATACCCATCGTATCCACCACCAATTCCCACATCACATCCACTATACAATATGGTTCTCGGATTCCACACTCGTCCCGCAACCACCACTCATGCCACCACCTCAAGACACCCAGCCAGAACCAGCAGACATGGTCATACTACCAGGACCAAACCCAGCCTGATGCAACGCCTCAGAGGGCCGCCTAGAACCACCGCTACCACCACCACAGCCCGCCCTGCGCGGAAGAGCCGTTTTGGTCGAAGCACCCACTCTGCTCGCACTCCTCGCACCAGGACCACCCGTACCACACCGCGTCGCAAAACAAGCATCGGCGACAAGGTTTCCGGTGCCATGATGCGCATCAGAGGAAGCTTGACCCGTCGCCCTGGCAAGAAAGCTGCGGGGACAAGACGCATGCATGGAACTGATGGGAGGGGAACCCGAAGATTCTTCTAGGCTGCACACCACCCACCGCAGTTCCGCATCAAGTTGCCCACGCCCTCGGTCCGATGGGACTATTGGTCCGAATCTCTACATCCAGCCTGGCGAAATCGAGAGAAATATGTTAATATGGCCGACTTGTTTTGATCCGCGTTGATTTGTACCATTTGTACCATTATCAAAGATCCGAATGGAAGCTTCACCTCGAGCCGAGAGCCACGGCGTCATGGATTGGATGCACCATCCCAACATTTCTTTTGTTTCCATAATCTGTACGACTACGATACCCTGAATCCCAGACAAGAATAAAAAACGACTCGATTTCTCAAATCTCGTGCATGGCTTTATTCTCTTCCTCCGTCCCATAAGTTGCTCTGTACACATCAAGAGACTTTGCAATAGTAGGCGTGGAACAAGTCGTAGCATGCATGTCTATGAGCCTATCAGCGTCCGGTGGTCGGCGCCCTGGTCACCCGATAGAGGAAAATTCCATGTCTCTGGTCCTGCTCCTTGTCGTCATACTCGACCTGCGTCACAGCAAACTTCTTGATCATGTCTCGAATGAAACGCATGTCGGCCTTGCGCCGTTTCTTGAAGCAAAAGAAGCACGTGGTTTGGGGACCGATCAAATCCGTCAGGGTATGAAGTAGTAGCGGAAAGGCTGGCTCAAAATAGACGCAGTCAGCCGCGAGGACAACATCCGGCCATTGTGCTGCTGCGACCAGTTCGGCAGGGGGTGGTGTCCCCCAGTCATAGACCATGGCTTGAACTTTGTCCTGCAAATTGTTCAATAAAATGTTCTTTTCCATGAGAGCCAGCATGGGCACTTGATCGGTGATGTAAATCTTCTGTCCAGCGTCCATCTCGCACCCAAGCGCGACTGCCAATCCCACGAGGCCTCCTCCTGCACCAATCTCCGCGATCTTCTTCCCCCGAAGACATGTGCTGTGGTTCTGTAGTATATATTTTGACAAGACCATGCCCGCAGGCCATAGTTGGCCTCCACAGCCTTGCTGGAGGTCTTCGTGCAATACGAGGGGCGTCGTAGGAGGGAGTAGATGGCCAAATGTGATGGATGTGGTTGCGGCTTGCTTATTGTCCCGTACTGGAACTATCTCGGTGAACATGGACAAGACGTCGTTCTCGGGCGATGTCTCACGTGAGGCAGGCATGATGTGGGTCTTTCAAGACAGGAGAAGGGCAATGGTATAATTCAGAATCGGGCATTGACCTAGGACTGGGTTTAAAGATCAACGGTGTCAAGTGAGAGGGTAATTGTGTTATTGTTTCGTGAGGGACTGCATGTTGTACGAAAGCGAGATCAATAATATCTGGTATGTACAAGCCATTGAGTGTTCGGTGTCAAAATGTGTCTCACGACAAACCGGGCAGGTAACGCTGATTAGGCGTGGACCGTGAAAGGACCTTGATGTTGTCCTGCGGTGCGGTGCGATGAAAGAAATATTGAGGTCGCAGGAAATCCACTCCGTGTGTGATGTGTGGTTGATAAGCGATATCTCTTCCTTGGAGGTGATTGGCTGGGAGCCCCACGGATGGAGAATCCGGGGCACAGCAAACGCAGCTCCCAGCTCAACATTGCAGGCTGGCTTGCTGAGAGCCTTGTAGATACGGGAATAGCTTGATTTCACGACATGTCAATGTTGAAGGAGGCCTCAAGAACCGCGTTCATGATTCAGGCACACTTTGCAGCAACTGGTAGAGTCGCGGCGCCCAGTCCTGGAGAATTCGAGATTGGTCTGATGATGGCAATTGAGTTTCGACGTCACAGTCAGGTGGTTCAATCCCTTTGTGGCCACTTGGGATCTGGGAGAGGGAAAGCGTGACATCATGAAACTGGATCAAGAAGTGGCTGAGAAGAGCCTAGTCATTACAATTTGAGAACGTGCTCAAAGCCTGGCAGCTGGGGAATTTGTGCGGAGCTCGAGTGTAATTTTTCAGGTGAAAACCAGGCAATTGTACAACGTGTCGTCATTGTTTGGCTCTCCTGCCTCCCGTGAACATGTACAGTACTCCGTAACTGTAATGGAGGCAAACCCCCCCCCCCCCCCCCCCCCCCCCCCCCCCCCC